>NC_057803.1:100277473-100298796 GCF_018294505.1 Triticum aestivum
TCTATTTGCCAATTATGTGAACTAAACAGTCAACATATAAAATAATTTAAATATATATAATAAAGTCAGAAGGGAAACATAAGTTGGACCTGGCGTTCCTATTCTTATATAGAAAAATAGAACAGACCTCTGCGTTTTCTTCAAAAAAATACATAAATTGGGCTGCCAAAAATAAAACCTCGGATGGAGGTCCATAGGCCGGTCGATACATGACGGCCCTAAGAAAATAGAAACAGGCCTATGGACCTCCCATCCGAGGTCGTGGGCTGCGCATGTTAAAAATGAAAGCCTAGACGGGGCAGCCCGAAACCACGTCCAACACTTGCTAAAACTTCGTCCATCGTTTTCTTTGTGTTTCGCACACACGAGATTGTGTGGGCATTTTGACTGTGCATAATATGAAGATGTGCTATGCATGAATGTTGATTAGCATGATGTTAACTGGCTGGTAGTTTCATTTTCGACCATGAATAAAACTTCCAACATGATGTTAACCCTGTTTGAAAAGGCCGTGTTAATATAAATGCTCTACCTCTGAAAGTTGCAGTTTCTTATCTGAAACTGAACTTGCAGTTTCTTATCTGAAACTGAAACTTGCAGTTTATTCTCTAAGAATAACATTGTGTGCACTTTTATACTCCTATGAAACTACATTTTTTAAGTGCTAAAAATAGATATCTAGAATTCATAAAATACTTCATATGCTCAATACTACAAATCTGAAATTCAAAAGACATTCATATCTGAAAGTACTCTCAAAATACACAACATAAAACACAATTCACAACCTGCAAATACTGACAACCCTAAGCTCCTCCTGACAATTCACAACCTGCCCGACTATTGGGCTGGGGGGCAGCCCTCCTATTCCTCGGCGGCAGACAGCCGCCCCGTGAGATGATGTGAACGGCGAGGGAGACGATGGCGGGGAAGCATCGTTGAGCCAACTGCTTTTCTCCTCTTGCAGTTGGGTTCGGTCGACGAAGACTCCATCGGCTCGCTCTGGCAGGACACCCTCACAAACGGCACCATGTAGATGCTCGACCCTTCAATCTCTGGTGGATGCTCCATCTGGGATCGATACTCCCACCTCCGCTCCCTCATGATCGGATTCAGTGAATCTGTTTGCTCCATGGCCTAGAGGAGCAGCTCTATGTACTCCGGCGTGACTCCCTCCAGGAGTATCGCCGCCTTTTCGCTCTGTTGCAGATATTTGGCCATGGATGTCGCCGTCGCCGCTAGTTGGTCCTTGTTGTCAAACCAAGACTATATCTCCAACATCCTAGCTAGCTTCACAGGGTCGTCGTCTGCGATCCTCACGTATCGGCTGTACTCCTCCATCGATCTACTTCTCCACAGCACCTTCACTCGCTGGTGGTGGTTTTTGAATGGAAGAGGAGAGGAGCAGCGCTGGTTTTGGTTTAGAATGGGAGAGGAGCGACGCTGGTTTTGGACTGGAACAGGAGAGGAGGGGCGGTGGTTTTGAAATGGAAGAGGAGAGGAGTGGCGTTGCATTTAGATTGGAACAGGAGAGGAGCGGCGGTGGTTTAAGAGGAGAAGAGCAGATGAGCGGCGCTGGTCTTGAAAGTATTTTTTTGTTGTTTTGTGTATTTTGGGTCAAAGTTTGACCACGTACTGTATTTCACAAGCAAAATGTGAATACATGTCACAAAAAATTGTATCATTTGGTTCATATCTGAATATACTTTCAAATTATATTATTTTTGCAACGTATAACATATATTTTATGTGCGAAAATCATGGTCAATTATGACCCAGAATAAAAGGGAGACTAGTTAATGTGGGGTCGCTTTCTTAATTAAAGGGTAAATTGATTTTGATTTTGATCCAGTCACAGCACGCCGGCCCTCTCGTCCAATCCTAAATTGATGCCGCACGCTCCTCTCCCTCTTCTCCATGGCAAAACCACCTCCTCTCCCTCCATCATCTCCATTCCAAAACCACCGTCTCGACTCTCCCTCTTCTGATCTTCCCCATTGCAAAACCACCTCCTCTCCTCTCCATCATCTCCATTCCAAAACCACCATCTCACCTCTCCCTCTTCTCTATTGCAAGACCACCGTCTCTCCTCCGTTTTCTAGACGCTTTGCTCCATGGCGCGGGTGCAATCCATGGATACAAAATTAGTATATTGTATACTATTTAAAAGTCGACGGCGGGGCTTTTCCTGCGCAGTAGGCGACGGGGCAGTTCTGCCTAGTCGGTTCGACAGAGACGCGAGAAGACGAGGGAGTAGGCTGCTGCAAATGTAGGGCTGTGTGATTTGACAGCGAGTTACTGCTGGATAGGTGGGGCCCCGTGATTTGACTTGCCATTATCATTTTAACTGCGGCGCTACGACCGGTGTGGGTCTCCCGATTCCTGACCACCTCCATACAGGTGCCTCTCCCAATGCTCCACCATGTAGTAGAGGCTGGCTCTTGCATGAGAGCCCACTTCTCCACTTTTTCCTTGCCTCTCTTTCCTCCACATATGCAAAAATGCCATGTAAAGCGCACTATTGTACTTACTTTTACTTGCTCCTACAGGTGCATAAGCTTGCCACATAGGCATAAAGTCTGATGTGGCAAGTTAATCAAGAAGAGAGAGACTAGTTTGGTGACCCAAGGAAGAAACGGTGCTAAGCGCGTGTACCTAGGTGAAAAGACAAATTTTAAGTCTATAGCTAATTAAATGAAGCAAACTTAGCAACACCATTTCATTGGAAGAGGTCACTCCTTGGCAAATGCAATAAATACTAGTACTCCCTGTGTCCCATAATATAAGAACGTTTTTGGCACTACACTAGTGTCAAAAACATTCTTATATTATGGGACGGAGGGAGTACGAAGAAATAGATTGAGAGGAGTAAAAAAATACACTTATAGCCAACCTTATAGCCAACATTGTTGTAGTATGAGTGACTAAGTGATGACTATGTATGACATGCCAACATCAGATAACCTAACGCATCGTGTTAAATCTCCAAGGGCGCAACCGCGCGAGCGACGCGACGGTCGTGGTAGGCGTGACCATGATACGGGCTGCTGGCAGCCCTTGGATCTGAGATCAAACGGTCGCATGCTAAGTTGCTGAAAATTTGCAGAATAACCCTCCAGGATAGGATATTCACCCATAGGTCTAGAATCACGCCATGCAACCATTCAATCTCAGATCCAAGGGCTCTCAGAAGCCCGTATCATGGGAGAATGGAAAGCCACTACCCTGCCGTTCGCACGCTGGCAGTTCACTCCTACTCGTCCCTGCACGTCCTTCAATACTATGATGGTTCGCTCCTAGTCGTCCCGTCCATTCACATTACGGCAGTTCCACTAATCCTAACCCTCCTCCCAAATCCATGGCGTCCCAAATCTCCACGATCGGCGGTGAGTACAAGGTTAGAACCATCACCGGCGATGAGTTCGACGTCATCTACACCCGTTCTTCCGCGACGGTGAAAGGATGCCTTTCTCACTTCAAACGCATGTTCGAAAACTCAGATGATGAGTGGGTCGCTGGGCTAGATGTTGAGTACACCACAGTCCTAGGACCAGAGAAGGATCTAAAGGACAAAGCGAGGAAGAAGCCCGCCGTGCTCCAGGTTTGCATACATAACGTTTGCTTGGTCTACCACATATGCCATGCCGACGTTGAGTGCCAGGATTTTAAGAACTTCCTCAAGGACAAAACAGTGAAATTCGTTACTCTAGACTTTAAGAATGACAGGGATGTCCTGCATCGGATAGGTATCGTTGTAGGCAACCCCTTCGACCTCTAGAAGAATCGGCTGGTGTCCTCTCGTCAGCCTTCAATGCTGACCCTGGCAGGAGCCATGGTTCATCCTTCATACGGTAAACTAGAGAAACCTTCATACACGTTTCATCGTCATGCATGGCAGCGAAATGTACTAGATATAGACCACATCCACTATGCTGCAATGGATGGCTACCTTTGCTTCAATATCTACAAGGGTTGGATGAAGAGCAACAACCAAGTGTGCGGTTCAAGCAAAGACGACTCCTTCTGCTTATTGAGGTGCTTATTGAGCTGATTGGGCATGGCGTCGAGGGATAACGACTCCAGCTCCGCCGACTCGGTATGTTCGCCTCCGCGGCTAGGGCGCTCCTGGGAGCCATCGCCTGCCCGTGTGAGATCTTTTCAGGTCTCTGCGTGGCGGCAAGCCCTCTTTTTTTCGCAGCCTTGGTTGCCGCTCCCTTGTTACGAGTAGTTCTCGACCTAGAGCTCTCCTCACCGGCCATGGCAACGATGGACAAAGAAGAAGCACTTATGAGGAGGAAAGGTAGAGTAATTTTCGGTTAGGTAGTTCCCCTTTTTATAACCTAAGTACTAGCACTAGTACTAATACCTGCATAGTGGGAACACGTTCAGGTTTGGTATGTACTAGTAGGTGTGAGCAGGCTTTCGAATGTGATTGGAACAAGGTAAAGATTAATTGATGGTTTTGGTTTCGAGGCCCGAAACGGCTCCCGATGAGTTTAGCGGAACATAAATTTCAAGTACTACACTGCTCAAATGCGTAAATATTATGTTACTGTCAAAAATTGGCACAAAATACGAAGGAGACCAATGGAAGTACTACTAGCAACCCATGATTTAACTACTTGCATGCGCGCAGTGGAGTAATAATGCCTTTCTTCCGCCCCCACGTCCACTCAATTTGCATGCGCTATATTAATTGACCATCAATGAAGTGAACAACTTTACACGCGTCAAATTATCACATGGGGTGGATCTTGGTACAAAATTGAGTCCGCCCGTGTACCCCCGTGTGCGTGCGAGGGAATGAGTGCGTGCGTGGCGTGCGTGCACATCTTCGCTTCGTGCATGTACCACTGGTATGGCTCAAGGAGGACGAGTACATTCTTCTAGAACTAGCATCACGTCACTGTGATCAATCCACGCAAGGAGGTCACGACAATGCCTCCACATGTGCCACGTGGCTTCATGAACTGTAAGGCAGACACTGTGTAGCGTGCCATTGGTATTCTAATTTACGTGTTTTGCACATACTCGAAGTACTAGTATGGTACACGTGCATTGCACGCATCAGATTTTGCAACCAAATTATGAATAAATACCACACTATAGCATGTAAGCTCTGAGTCATATATGCCTGATGTAGCCCTTCATTTAATTCTTATAGTTCATCTCATTCAAAATCAATTAGTTTTTATAAAAAAGCTAAGAATGCGGGAATAGGAAAAACATGGGATTATAGTGGAATGTCGTCTTGAATCCTAAAGGATTGTACGGGTGTTTGATTGTGCATAGAAAAAATGCAGAATTCTTTCAAAGAGGTTTGAGTGGATGGGATGTTTCCTACGAAATCTAGTGCAAATGAATCATATGGAAAAATTCCTATGGTTTACAATCCTACGAACCAAACAACCAAGATAGGAAAAATTCCTAATGATTAGAATCCTCCAAAATTCCTTTGAGAATCCTTTGAATCAAAGAAGCCCTTAATCTATTTTATGATTCATGGAATTGTGCGTTGTAAAGCATAAAGTAAAAACAAATAATGGTAATTCAACTAGAAAAAAAAGTTTGGGCAGTTATGGTACGGAAGATTCTAGAACAAAAGAGAACCACTGTTGTTTTGAGGTTTGTGCATTATGATTAAAGTTCAACCATGGAGTCTGCTAGATTGTACATGTGGCAAAATCCGGTGGGGGGCTAGAAGATGGTGCGAGGGGCCGAGTGGAGGGAGACTATGAAGGAATGCACAAGTGCGAGATCGATATTTAGAGAGAGGGGGCGAACACGTGCGCTGTTGCACGCAGTGGCGGAGCCATGAAAAATAAATGAGCTAGGGGGGCAAGCATTGCTAATCCTTTACGACGAGGGTCAATTCATGAACTTCAACCATTTTGGCAGCAATTGTCTAATGATCACATTCTTATTAGCCTCGATATATAGTGATGTTAGGGGTGTCACATCCCTAGTTATGGAATGACCTAGGCTAGCCTTCATGTGTGCATCATGTTTAAATTCCATTTAAATTTGAAATGGGGATTGGTGAAACCCTCAGAATCATTTCTGGAAATAACCCAGATAAAAATTGCTCCAAAAGGGTCCAAAAAATGTTCATGTTGCTCTCTGAAAATATTGGTCAGAGTTAAAATTCAAACCAATATTTTTAGGAGCTCATAAATATTTATTTTGGCCATTTGGAATTAATCCAGTAATTATTTGCGTTGGATAAATATTTTATTATATATAAAATATTGTCCAATAATTCTGAATTTTGGTGAGGGGCTTTGGAGTGGTCCAACTAGTCCCTACTAAAATTTACAGAATAAAATAAAATGATTTGGTATTTTTATCAAATCAAAACAAATGTCAAAAAATAGAAAACAAAAACAAAATAGGAAAAAAGGAGGAACTACCTGGACTTACCTGGGCCACTTGCTGGCCTGGCACTATGCAGCCAACCGGCCCAGCTGTGCGGCCCAGCTCGCCTCCTCCTCTGTCTTCTTCCTTGCGCCTACTGGCAGAGGCGTGTGGCCGCTGTGCATGCGCGCACGCGCTCGCCAGCTCCTGCTGGAGACGGCCACGAGCGCCATGACACCCCCCTAACCGCCCCTCTCTCTGGACCCCTCCTTCTCCTCTGTCCCCTCTCTCTCCCGCGACTGACCACGAGCACCTGAGAGCGCCGACGATCACCACCGTGGCCCTCGTCCACCCCTCGCCTCTTTGATGCTTCTAGAAGAACCGCCGCGCCTTCCTCTTCGTCTCCACCAACCCACGTGACGCCGGAAGCCCCATAGCACCGTCCCCGCCGGAGATCGGCTTCGCCGTTCTGCCCGCCCCGGACCACCCCCGAGCCGCTGACCTCTTCAACGTGATCGCTGTGAGCTTCCGCGCCGAACCCATCTCTTCTCCCTCGCATTCGCGAGCTCCAGGACGCATCTCCGCCATGGCCGAGAGCTCGGCTCCGCCGTGCATGTCACCGCCGTCGTTCTAGCCACCGCCGCTCGCGTCTGAACCTATAAACGCACTCAGCGCGTTCCCAGGAACCCGTAGCACTCGCGGGTTCGCCCTACCATGCCCCGCAGCCCATTTTTGCCCGGAGCCGAACTCCGGCCGCCGCCTCGAGCCCCGCTCCGGCGAGCTCCGGTGCCCCCGCAACCTCCCACCAGCTCCCCTGGATGCGAACGACGATGGGCTACGCCCCGGTGGTCTTCGCGCGTCCAGACGCCGCTCGTAGCGCAATTCTGGCGAGTCGCCGCCACCGGCCAGAACTCCGGAGGGCTGACGTGGCATCGTAGTTAGGCACTAACTACCCCCCCTAGAGACACTGACAGTGGGCCCCAGAGCCACTAATCTAAATTAGATTAGGAATAACCCCTCTGTTAACTAACTGAGTCACTGACGTGTGGACCCCACACGTCTGGTTCGACCCGGTCAGCCACGTTGACTCGCTGACGTAGTGATGACGTCATGCTGACGCAGTTATTCTTTTTCTGGAATTATTTTTAAACAGGAAATTTCAGAAAATGTTCAAAACTTCAAAAATTCATAGAAATTCAACCGTAGCTCAGATTGAAATAATTTATAAATGAAAAATGATTATAAAAATTCAATCTATCCATCTGTACCATTTCCATGCATGACAAACCAACCTATACATGTTGTATATCTACAAACACACTTATGGCATATTTAAGAGCTTAATATGGAGTTTGCATATGAACCCTTGGTCCATATGGACTTCAACCAAATAACCGCTAGATGCATTAACTCAAACAATATCACATATTCATGCCATGATCATGCATCATATTGTTGCATATACTTGTGTTTGATTTTCGACACCGTTCCTTCTCGATAGGTTCTGCTCCGGAGATCGATCTAGAGTACCTGTCAGAGGAGCAGTGCCCCCCCTGTTGATCTACCAGGCAAGCAACCCCCCCTTGTTCATTCCGATAAAATCCTACTCTCTTGCTCCTGCTCTCATTTATTGCATTAGGACAACAATGATTCAACTGCTACTTTATGCTACGGTAGTTGAACCCATTCCTCTGCATGACCTGTCATTGCCACAGTTAATAGTTAAAACCCACTAGCACGTGTAGGAGTTGTTTGAGCCATGTTGTGTTCCTACCATGCCATGCCTGCTATTGCTTAGAGTTGTGTCAGGTCTGATTCATCAGGAATGAATTGGAATGTTATGATATGTTCTGGTAAAGAGAGTTAAGCGTGTGAACACGATTTGGTAAAGGTAGCGGTGAGAGGCCATGTAGGAGTACATGGTGGGTTGTCTCATTGGGACCGTCCTTAAGAACTGAGTTCTGTGTAAGTTGTCCAATGACTAGCTACTATCACACATTGGGCTCCGGGCGCTCCAAGCTCTCTCGACTTATTAACCGCCTTGAACTCTGTCCAGGAGTTGCAAATAGTTTCTGGTGTTTGTAGGTAGTGCTATTTTTCTACCGAGTGGCACCCGACAGGGTGGACTTGGGACAGACTAGGCACACGTGGCCCGGTGTACCGAGTGGCACCCGGATGGTGGGCTCGGGAACCCTATACACATCATTTGGGGTCATGAGCGAAACCTCGGCCGGATCTCCTTGCGGATGGAACCCAAATAGGTGATAAACCTAGACTAGAGTCTTGTGTGGTTAGTCAGGTCGTGGCCGACACCCTCGCCAGGCTTCCGCTTGAAGGTTGCTGATATAAATGACGGGTATATGGTGATAAGTGGTGAGAGCGCGTGTGATGAAGTACACCCCTACAGGGTTATCATGATCTATTCGAATAGCCGTGTCCTCGATTATGGACTTCTTGGATGCTTACGTGGTACATAGACAACCTGAAGTGGATACTCTAAAATGCTCAAGATAAGTGTGAGTGCTATGGATGGCCTTCTCGTAGGAGAGACGGGGATGAATCCATAGTAGTGTATTGATGTGGTGATTAGTGGACTCGTGTGCACTGCCTCACCTCAAAGAAGTTTCTCATTGTCGTAGAACAGGATAGCCACTGAGTCAAAGCTGGCTTGCTGCAACTAAACCCCACATTACCTTCTTGATACAAATGCATGTATGATAGGATCTGATGTAAGTATTGCTGAGTACCTTTGTACTCATGTTTGCTTTATTTATGTTTTGCAGGTGAGACATCTGTCTCACTAGTAGTACCGCTTGGACTTCGACGAGTAGCTTGTTACCTCAGCTACGATCTTGTACCTTGGAGGGACTTGTAGATAGTCAGGCTTCTCGGCCTGTTTCTTTTGTAGCTGTCTGTACTCAGACATGTAATGCTTCCGTTGCTTGTATGCTCTAAATGATGGGTCATGTGTCCCCTGTTTGTATTTATGCTATGTGGCTCTTCTGAGCCTTTATCTATATGAATTGCGTTATGTTGTGATGCCATGTTGTACATCACATACTTGCATGTTATGCATACGTGTGACGTGTATTGCTATGTGTGGGCTCCGACAATCTGGTTGTTTGTCCATGGCAGCCTCTCTTATGGGGAAATGTAGTCTAGTGCTTCCTTGAGCCATAGTAGTCCGCTACAGCCCGGTTCACCGGAGTCCTGCTAGCCCAGCACTACTTCTCAGAACACTTGACTGGCCGGCATGTGTTCCACTTCGTTCCTATGTCTGTCCCTTCGGGGAAATGTCACGCGGTGATTTCCGAAGTCCTGTTAGCCAGTGCTACAGCCTGGACTCATACGCTATTGACCGACATGCTCGATGTGATTCATGTATGCCTGTCTCCATAGGTCTGTGCCTCTTTGGGCTCACGACTAGCCATGTCGGCCCGGGTTCTCTGTCATATGGATGCTAGCGACTCTATCATATACGTGAGCCAAAAGGCGCAAACGGTCCCGGGCCACGGTAAGGCGACACCATGGGATACCGTGCGTGAGGCCGCAAAGTGATATGAGGTGTTACCGGCTAGATCGATGCGACTTGGAATCGGGGTCCCGACAGCTTTGGTATCAGAGCCTGACTGCCTGTAGGATTTCCAAGCCAACCTGGTCAAAGTTGAGTCTAGAAATTCTTTAGTTATGTAAGGGAATTGATTGTGGAAGGGAACGTAAGGCTCTTTTTACTCCTTATACCTCATGCCCTTCTGTTCTGAGTCATCCTATCTTTTCTACGGGGTTAAGGAACTAGGCTTCCTCCTCTATCTATCAGGATCACGTGTTACTACTCCGTAGTCTCTCAGGATTGGTTGATCAGAGTCATATCCCAGTTCGAGTACCTCCGGTGTAGTCTGTTTAGTAATATCTCAGAACCTTGAGTGATGATGTTGAGTATGGTGCTACTCCGTTTTTTGCAGAATGTCTCATTTCGAGCATTTTACTGCCGTTATGCTGCCGGAATTGTCCTAGGAGTTCAAGCGGTAGTATTTTTCCTCGTACTATATTCTACATCCTTATCATGATGCTGAATCCATACTTGTTTCCTTGGTTGGTTCTTCAGGATGTCGTCAGTTAACCGAAGTTCTGTTGCTCGTAGCCGGAACCACGGAGATGGTAGGGATGAGGATCCTCCCGACCAGTCTTCGTTGATAGAGTTCATGTTAGAGATGGAGAGGAACAAGCATGAGTCTAACCGCTTGTTAGCACGTATCTAGGAGAACACCGCACCCCAGTGCAAAGAGTCAGCGACTATCTATGATTTCATTGGTCTGAAACCACCTACCTTCCATCATTCCATTGAACCACTCGATGCAGATGACTGGCTCCGTAGTATCACACACAAGCTGCGTTCAGTGAACGTAGCTGAAAGTAACAAGGTCACCTATGCTGCATATCACCTGGAAGGTCCTGCTAGTATTTGGTGGCAGAACTATGAGGCTATGCTTCCAGCTGGCCAGAAAACCACCTGGAGAGATTTCACTGAGGCTTTTCGCGAGCATCACATTCCTCAAGCCCTTATTGACTGCAAGAGAGAAGAGTTCTGTAGTTTCACACAGGGTAAGATGGCTGTTGATGCTTACAGTAGAGACTTTGAGAACCTTGCCCGCTATGCTACAGAAGAAGTGTCCACGGACGCCAAGAAGCAGGCTAGATTCCGGAAGGGTCTCAACCCCAAGTTGCGTCGTGATCTCCACTTGCATCATTGCAATACCTTCCAGGCTCTTGTGAACAAGGCCATTAATGCGGAGACAGCTCAGCTCACTTACGAGGAGTCTCGTAAGCACACCCGTGATTTGGGTTCCTCTTCCGGTTCTACTTTGCAGAAGCGCCGGATTTGGGTTCCGAACTCCGCTCTTCCACCCGGTTATACACCAAGGCCATCTTGTGTGGCACCTCACCCAGTTCAGCAGTATGCTCCACCCAGGCCTATTGGTAGACCGCTTGTCAAAGCGGGTCCACGTCCTACTTCAGGGACTTGTTTCACATGCGGAGAGCCAGGACACTATGCACGTGACTGCTCTCAAACCAACTATGCTCCACCCCAGCCTGAGAAGTCTGTTGGTCGTGGTAAGCCATCACGCAAGATGATTAGTGTCAAGTCAGCTCCCACTGAACATGGATGTGTGCATCACATCTCAGCTAAAGACACTGATGATGATCCAGATGTCGTTATTGGTACCCTCCTTGTCAATTGCCATCCAGCTTCGGTTCTGTTCGATACCGGAGCATCTCACTCCTTCATTTCTGAAGGCTATGCTCCTTTGCACGACATGTCATTTTGCGATATGCCAACTCCACTTGAAATCCAAACTCCAGGGTCTAGATGGCAGACTACTAGAATAAGCCATGGTAATGAAATCCTTGTTGACAGACTTGTATTCCTTGCATCACTTATAGCCCTCAAGTCTACAGATATTAACATCATCTTGGGATATGGACTGGATGAAAGCTCATTATGCCAAGATTGATTGTTACACTAGGTCTGTTCAGCTTACACACCCATCTGGCAAGATAGTCACCGTCTCCACTAGGGTTGCAAAGCGTCAGCTATATTCTCTTAATGCCAACCCTCTTCCTGACCTTGAAGATATCCCGGTAGTCCGTGACTTTCTGGATGTTTTTCCAAAGGAACTACTAGGTATTCCACCTGACAGAGATGTAGCATTTGTCATACATCTTATCACAGGAACCGCTCCAATCTCTAGGAGACCTTACAAGATGGCACCCTTAGAACTAGCTGAGCTTAAGAAACAACTTGATGAATCCTTGCAAAAGGGTTTCATCCGTCCTAGTTCTTCTCCCTGGGCTTGCCCCGTCCTCTTCGTCAAGAACAAGGATGGTACGGACCGAATGGTTGTAGATTATCATCCTGTTAATTTGGTCACGACAAAGAACAAGTATCCGCTCCCCAGGATCAATGACCTGTATGATCAGCTCGCTGGATCCTCAGTCTTTTCCAAGATGGATTTGAGGTTAGGCTACCACCAAATCAAGATAAAAAATGGGGACATTCTAAGACGACTTTTGTCACTCGTTATGGTCACTACGAGTACACCATCATGTCCTTTGGTCTAACCAACGCTCCAGCTACTTTCTCTCGCCTGATGAACTCGATCTTCATGGAGTACTTAGATAAGTTCGTTGTGGTTTACCTCGATGATATCCTTATTTACTCGAAGAACGAGGAAGAGCATGCCGAACATCTTAGACTTGTGCTAGGAAAACTCAGAGAGCACCGCCTTTATGCCAAGTTCTCCAAGTGCAAATTTTGGTTGCCAGAAGTGACCTATCTCGGCCACGTAATCTCTGGTAAGGGCATTGCTGTCAATCCTGAAAGAGTTCAGGCCATTCTTGATTGGACTCCACCTGAAACAGTTAAGCAAGTTAGGAGTTTCCTTGGTCTAGCCAGTTATTCTCGCTGATTCGTTGAGAACTTCTCCAAAGTGGCCAAACCTCTCACGGAACTTCTCAAGAAAGATAAAAAGTTTGAGTGGTCCCCACAGTGTGAGCACAGTTTTCAGGAACTGAAAAGACGCTTGACTTCTGCTCCCATACTTGTGCCACCGGATTTCACTAAGGACTTTGTTATCTATTGTGATGCTTCACGACAGGGACTAGGTTGCATTCTTATGCAAGATCGCCATGTGATTGCCTATGCATCTCGACAGTTGCATCCACATGAGGAGAATTATCCTACACATGATCAAGAGCTTGCAGCCGTAGTCTATGCACTTAAGACCTGGCGACATTACCTTCTTGGTAAACGTTGCGAGATTTACACCGATCACCAGAGTCTCAAATATATCTTCACCCAACCAGATTTGAACCTTAGGGAAAGACGTTGATTGGAGTTGATCTCAGATTATGACTTAGGGATTACCTACACCCCAGGTAAGTGGAATGTCATGGCTGATGCACTAAGTCGTAAGTCCTATTGCAACAATCTCGTGTTGCAGCAGGGCCAACCACTTCTCCATGAGGAATTATGTAAACTTAACCTTCACATTGCTCCTCATGGATTCCTTTCTACCTTGGCGGCGAAACCTACTCTTGTGGATCAGATCATCTCTGCTCAGAAGCAGGATACGGGAATTTCCCGGATCAAGAGAAACATTAACAAAGGAGTTGGTGGTAGTTTCTCTATAGATGATCGTGGTGTTGTTTTCTTTGAGAGTCGCTTGGTGGTTCCCAAGAATCAACATCTTTGACAATTAATCCTTAAGGAGGCGCATGAATCTCCTCTCACGATTCATCCCGGTAGTACTAAGATGTATCAGGACCTATGCCAGAGGTTCTGGTGGACTAGGATGAAGAGAGAAATTGCTCAATTTATTGCTAACTGTGATGTTTGTCATCGCGTGAAGGCAGAGCATCAGAGACCTGCTGGCACCCTTCAACCTTTAGCTATTCCTGAGTGGAAATGGGATAAAGTTGGTATGGTCTTCATCACCGGCTTTCCCAGGACCAAGAGAGGGAATAATGCTATCTTCGTAGTCATTGATCGTCTTTCCAAAGTGGCTCACTTCCTACCTGTTCGAGAGAGTATCACTGCTAGTCAGCTCGCTGACTTATATATTTCTCGAATAGTGTCACTTCATGGTGTTCCACTAGAGATCAATTCAGACCGTGGTAGTCTTTTCACTTCTCATTTCTGGGAGAGTTTCCAAACTGCCATGGGCACCCATCTTTCCTTCAGTACCGCTTTCCACCCTCAATCAAGTGGTCAGGTGGAAAGGGTCAACCAGATTCTTGAAGACATGCTTAGAGCTTGTGTTATCTCACTCGGTATGGATTGGGAGAAGTGTCTTCCCTTCGCCGAGTTTGCTTATAACAACAGCTACCAATCCAGCCTCAAGAAAGCTCCTTTTGAGGTTCTGTATGGACGAAGATGTCGAACACCTTTGAACTAGTCAGAAACCGGTGAAAGACAATTCTTTGGACCGGATATGATCCAGGAGGCAGAAGAACAAGTTTGCATCATTCGTGAGAATTTGAAAACAGCCCAATCTCGTCAAAAGAGCCAGTATGACTGTAGTCATAAGGAAGTGGCTTATGAAATTGGCGACAAAGCTTACCTTCGGGTTACCCCTTTGAAGGGTACCCATCGATTCGGTATCAAGGGCAAGTTGGCTCCTCGTTACATTGGTCCATTTCTCATTCTCGCTAAGCGAGGAGAGGTTGCCTACCAGTTGGAACTACCACCACATCTTTCTTGAGTTCATGATGTTTTCCACGTCTCTCAACTCAGGCGTTGCTTCTCGGATCCCATCCGCGGAGTGGACCACGAACGCTTGATCTCCAAGATAACCTCACATATCGAGAGTACCCTGTTCGCGTTCTTGATCAAGCAGAGCGTGTCACTCAACGTCAGAACATCAAGTTTCTCAAGGTTCTGTGGTCGCATCATTCCGAGAGAGAAGCTACTTGGGAGCGTGAAGATCGTCTTCGACTTGAGTACCCCACTTTCTTTCCGCCAACTCCTGAATCTCGGGACGAGATTTCTTTGAGTGGGGGCGAGTTGTCACATCCCTAGTTATGGTATGACCTAGGCTAGCCTTCATGTGTGCATCATGTTT
Source organism: Triticum aestivum (assembly GCF_018294505.1). Taxonomy (NCBI): domain Eukaryota; kingdom Viridiplantae; phylum Streptophyta; class Magnoliopsida; order Poales; family Poaceae; genus Triticum; species Triticum aestivum. The sequence goes on from NC_057803.1 coordinate 100,292,449, forward strand.
AAATTCCATTTAAATTTGAAATGGGGATTGGTGAAACCCTCAGAATCCATTTCTAGAAATAACCCAGATAAAAATTGCTCCAAAAGGGTCCAAAAAAATGTTCATGTTGCTCTCTGAAAATATTGGTCAGAGTTAAAATTCAAACCAATATTTTTAGGAGCTCATAAATATTTAATTTGGCCATTTGGAATTAATCCAGTAATTATTTGCGTTGGATAAATATTTTATTATATATAAATATTGTCCAATAATTCTGAATTTTGGTGAGGGGCTTTGGAGTGGTCCAACTAGTCCCTACTAAAATTTATAGAATAAAATAAAATGATTTGGTATTTTTATCAAATCAAAACAAATGTCAAAAAATAGAAAACAAAAACAAAATAGGAAAAAAGGAGGAACTACCTGGACTTACCTGGGCCACTTGCTGGCCTGGCACTATGCAACCAACCGGCCCAGCTGTGCGGCCCAGCGGGCCTAGCTCGCCTCCTCCTCTGTCTTCTTCCTCGCGCCTACTGGAAGAGGCGTGTGGCCGCCGTGCGTGCGCGCACGCGCTCGCCAGCTCCTGCTTGCCGCTGCTGCTGGAGACGGCCACGAGCGCCACGACACCCCCCTGACCGCCCCTCTCTCTCTGGACCCCTCCTTCTCCTCTGCCCCCTCTCTCCCGCGACCGACCACGAGCACCTGAGAGCGCCGATGATCACCACCGCGGCCCTCGTCCACCCCTCGCCTCTTCGATGCTTCCAGAAGAACCGTCGCGCCTTCCTCTTCGTCTCCACCAACCCACGTGACGCCGGAAGCCCCATAGCACCGTCCCCGCCGTCGTCTTCTTCCTCCGGACGCCGGAGATCGGCTTCGCCGTTCCGCCCGCACCAGACCTCCCCCGAGCCGCTGACCTCTTCAACGTGATCGCTGTGAGGTTCCGCGTCGAACCCATCTCTTCTCCCTCGCGTTCGCGAGCTTTAGGACGCATCTCCGCCATGGCCGAGAGCTCGGCTCCGCCACGCATGTCATCGCCGTTGTTCTAGCCACCGCCGCTCGCGTCCGAACCTATAAACGCACTCAGCGCGTTCCCAGGAACCCGTAGCACTCGCGGGTTCGCCCTACCATGCCCCGCAGCCCGTTTTTGCCCGGAGCCGAACTCCAGCCGCCGCCTCGAGCCCCACTCCGGCGATCTCCGGTGCCCCCGCAGCCTCCCACCAGCTCCCCTGGATGCGGACGACGATGGGCTACGCCCCGGTGGTCTTCGCGCATCCAGACGCCGCTCGTAGCGCAATTCCGGCGAGTCGCCGCCGCGCTATTGGTCGCCCCCGGCCAGAACTCCGGCGGGCTGACGTGGCATCGTAGTTAGGCACTAACTACCCCCCTAGAGACACTGACAGTGGGCCCAGAGCCACTAATCTAAATTAGATTTGGAATAACTCCTCTGTTAACTAACTGAGTCACTGACGTGTGGACCCCACACGTCAGGTTTGACTTGGTCAGCCACGTTGACTCGCTGACGTAGTGATGACGTCATGCTGACGCAGTTATTCTTTTTCTGGAATTATTTTTAAACAAGAAATTCCAGAAAATGTTCAAAACTTCAAAAATTCATAGAAATTCAACCGTAGCTCACATTGAAATAATTTATAAATGAAAAATGATCAGAAAAATTCAGTCTATCCATCTGTACCATTTCCATGCATGACAAACCAACCTATACATGCTGTATATATGCAAACACACTTGTGGCATATTTAAGAGCTTAATATGGAGTTTGCATATGAACCCTTGGTCCATATATACTTCAACCAAATAACCGCTAGATGCTTTAACTCAAACAATATCACATATTCATGCCATGATCATGCATCATATTGTTGCATATACTTGTTTTTGATTTTTGACACCGTTCCTTCTCGATAGGTTCTACTCCGCAGATCGTTCCAGAGTACCTGTCAGAGGAGCAGTGCCCCCCTGTTGATCTACCAGGCAAGCAACCCCCCCTTGTTCATTCCGATAAAATCCCACTCTCTCACTCCTGCTCTCATTTATTGCATTAGGACAACAATGATTCAACTGCTACTTTATGCTACGGTAGTTGAACCCATTCCTCTGCATGACCTGTCATTGCCACAGTAAATAGTTAAAACCCACTAGCACGTGTAGGAGTTGTTTGAGCCATGTTGTGTTCCTACCATGCCATGCCTGCTATTGCTTAGAGTTGTGTCAGGTCTGATTCATCGATAATGAATTGGAATGTTATGATATGTTCTGGTAATGAGAGTTAAGCGTGTGAACACGATTTGGTAAAGGTAGCGGTGAGAGGCCATGTAGGAGTACATGGTGGGTTGTCTCATTGGGACCGTCCTTAAGAACTGAGTTTTGTGTAAGTTGTCCAATGACTAGCTACTACCACACATTGGGCTCCGGGTGCTCCAAGCTCTCTCGACTTATTAACCGCCTTGAAATCTATCCAGGAGTTGCAAATAGTTTCTGGTGTTTGTAGGTAGTGCTATTTTCTACCGAGTGGCACCCGGCAGGGTGGACTTGGGACAGACTAGGCACACGTGGCCCGGTGTACCGAGTGGCTCGGGAACCCTGTACACATCGTTTAGGGCCGTGAGCGAAATCTCGGCCGGATCTCCTTGCGGATGGAACCCGAAAAGCTGATAAACCTGGACTAGAGTCTTGTGTGGTTAGTCAGGTCGTGGCCGACACCCTCGCCAGGCTTCCGCTTGAAGGTTGCCGAGATACATGATGGGTATATGGTGATAAGTGGTGAGAGCGTGTGTGATGAAGTACACCCCTGCAGGGTTATCATGATCTATTCGAATAGCCGTGTCCTCGGTTATGGACTTCTTGGATGCTTACGTGGTACATAGACAACCTGAAGTGGATACTCTAAAATGCTTAAGATAAGTGTGAGTGCTATGGATGGCCTTCTCGTAGGAGAGACGGGGATGAATCCATAGTAGTGTATTGATGTGGTCATTAGTGGACTCGTGTGCGCTGCCTCACCTCAAAGAAGTTTCTCATAGTCGTAGAACAGGATAGCCACTGAGTCAAAGCTGGCTTGCTGCAACTAAACCCCACATTACCTTCTTGATACAAATGCATGTATGATTGGATCTGATGTAAGTCCTGCTGAGTACCTTTGTACTCACGTTTGCTTTATTTATGTTTTGCAGGTGAGACATCTGTCTCACTAGTAGTACCGCTTGGACTTTGACGAGTAGCTTGTTACCTCAACTATGATCTTGTACCTTGGAGGGACTTGTAGATAGTCAGGCTTCTTGGCCTTTTTCTTTTGTAGTTGTCTATACTCAGACATGTAATCCTTCCGTTGCTTGTATGCTCTAAATGATGGGTCATGTGACCCCTGTTTGTATTTATGCTATGTGGCTCTTCTGAACCTTTATCTATATGAATTGCGTTATGTTGTGATGCCATGTTGTACATCACATACTTGCATGTTATGCGTACGTGTGACGTGTATTGCTATGTGTGGGATCCGACAATCTGATTGTTTGTCCTTGGCAGCCTCTCTTATGGGGAAATGTAGTCTAGTGCTTCCTTGAGCCATAGTAGTCAGCTACAGCCCGGTTCACCGGAGTCCTGCTAGCCCAGCACTACTGCTCAGAACACTTGACTGGCCGTCATGTGTTCCACTTCGTTCCTATGTCTGTCCCTTCGGGGAAATGTAACGCGGTGATTTCCGGAGTCTTGTTAGCCAGTTCTACAGCCCGGACTCATACACTGTTGACCGACATGCTTGATGTGATTCATGTATGCCTGTCTCCATAGGTCTGTGCCGCTTTGGGCTCATGACTAGCCATGTTGGCCCGGGTTCTCTGTCATATGGATGCTGGCGACACTATCATATACGTGAGCCAAAAGGCGCAAACGGTCCCGGGCCATGGTAAGGCCACACCGTGGGATACCGTGCGTGAGGCCGCAAAGTGATATGAGGTGTTACCGGCTAGATCGATGTGACTTGGAATCGGGGTCCCGACAGGTGGGGAGGGGGGCAGGGCCCTTATTGCCCCCTGTTTTTCCGTTGTGCACGTGTCTGAGAGATGAAGTGGAAGGAATGGATGATGAGAGGGGGACATTGGATATATAATTAATGTGGGTGTATTAGCTATATATGTTAATCCTATATAGAGAGGTATAGATTGATCGATGTGGACGTGTGAAAGAGGGTGAGATGTCACGGGATATATAGATTGATCGGTTTGTGTGGAAATCTATGAAAGACCTAGCTACATGCACACATACATAGAGGAACATCGATCATTGTACATGCACGCATGAGAGATAAAGAATGCCCGATATGATGGAGAGGGGGATGTGTGTGGGTGTGTGCCTTCATGGGAGACCGACCTGAAGAAAAAGATTGCATGCATGCGATGGATAATGCCGACTGTTAGTGTGTGCGCATGCATGCACGAGAGAAAGTTAGTGGTACAATTATAAAGAGAAGACTACTGTGTGGGGGTAAAAGAATAGGTGAGGTCATAATCAATGTAAAGTTGAATTCAAATATTTGAATAAGAGATCCTGATGTTTGAAACCCATGCATGCATGAATATAACGGAGATCTACGCGGTGTGGTTTGGAAACGAGCATGTTGTAATGTATACACATTGAACAAGGTCAGACTGATTTGAATTTGAGATACCGATGGCAGACATCATTTGGCCACGTCGCACCCGTGCATGGACACACTATTCTAATTGGAGATGATGGGCGGCTTTTGCATCACATATCTATATCTATACCCCTATATATATTGTTTTTATATTTTTTTATATTGTGTGCGGGTAACTTTAACTTTGAAAGATGGTCGCTGGATGAGGCGAATCTGATGGTCCAAAGATGGCAAATTTGAGCACTACTGGCTGTTGGATATCATCTAGATTCCACCAGATTTCGCCACATGTATAATCTAGAAGACTCCATGGTTGAACTTAAGCATAATGCACAAACATCAAAACACAAGCACTTCTTATTTGTTCTAGAATCTTTCGTATCAGAATTGCCCAAATGTTTTTCTACATGACTTTCCATTATTTGTTTTTACTTTATGTCTTACGACGCACAATTCCATGAATCTTAAAATAGATTAGCTTTCTTATAAAAACTAGATGATTTTGAATGAAATGAACTATAAAGAATTAAACAAACATCTACATCATGCATATATGACTCAAAGCTTGCATGCTATAATGTGGTATTTATTCATAATTTGGTTGCCAAATCTCATGCGTGCAATGCACGTGTACCTTACTCTAGTCTAAATGGTGTTTGTGTGTGTGTTGTGCGTGTTGAGGTGCAAATTGTCTTTTTTGGGTACACGTTAAGCTTGTTCTTCCGAAATTTCAAGTCGCGCCTTGTTATGCCGAAAATTCAAGCTAGTGTCTCTGTCTATCGTGCTGCGAAACTCCCGCCTCTTCAACCCGCACCTTGTTAGCCCGAAATATTTAAGATATATCTTTGTCTTGTTGTGCTCCGACAACTCCCTCTATCTCAACCCGCGCCTTGCTATTCCGAAACTACAACGCGCACGAAAACTCCCACCTCCTGTGAAATCCCGACACGCGAAATGCCCGTGGTACCCCTGAACCGAAAGAACCGCCTCAAATCGGTGGGGGTACTTTTGTAACTTAACCCACATTTCGGACAAGCGCGTCTCTAAGCCATGGTTCCCCACTGCCATCACATCCGCCCACCCATTCGTAAACCGAGGCCGTGAAAACCCGCGACGAAACCCCACACCCTGCTTCGTCCGCCACCCAGCCGGAGCCTCTTCCCCGACGACGTCGTCCACAGCAACACCTCGACGTCCCTCATCCACCGTGCCAGATGAGGATCCGTCGTCGATCTCATTGTCCCGCTGGTTCAGCCACCCCATCCTCCACCTCCAAGGAGCTGCCCCGATGTTCCCCTTGTCTTTCACGCCACCTCCATTACCACACCACTGTCTTCACCTGCACCACCGGAAGAGCATCATCATCACTGTTTCCTCGAATGAAGCTACGGCGTACTCAGAGCCACCAAAGAGGTTGTACACTAATCGCCGCATTTTCTTCTTGATTCGATCTCACGGTGCTACCGGCGCTCGGTCCCGAGCTGACACGACGCGGCTCCATCCACGGCGGCGTCACCGGCCACTTCCTGCACGGTGTCGCTCCCTCGGCAGCGACGTCCACATCAGTAGGAGCTGCTACTGGTTTAGCTCTCGCTCGCGCTGCTGCTCTGCTCTTGCTCTCGGCCCCCTGCCTGGTCTGCTCTTGCTATTGCTCTTGCTCGCGCTGCTGCTCTCGCTCTTGCTCTTGCTTGCGATGCTGCTCCAATTTAGCTACA
>NC_057803.1:100299248-100302456 GCF_018294505.1 Triticum aestivum
GGCCGCAGGCGGTGGGGGCTGCTATTTGGCCGGTGGTGGCTGGCGGCTCAGGGGGTGGAGGTTGAAGATGAATCGCAGGCCCTTGATTTCGTATCCAACGGCTACAAAATCGACTAACCAGAGATGAAAAATTCAGTCAACCGACGTGTAGCCTCACCTTGCTAGTGTGTTCAATTTCGACAGCAAAATTCAATTTCGACAGTTAAGTTCAGTTTCGACAGTTAAGTTCAGTTTCGACAGTTAAATTCAGTTTCGATAGTTAAGTTCAGAGATGAGTGGCTGATGTATTTTACATCTAGCACTTTGTGGTTATGTATTTTACGTCATGTATTGGAGACGCTATTAGAATTCCACTCGCGGTCTCGAGACTTGTAATATAATGTTCTATCTTTGTTCGGTCTTTTCAATTCGGAGACTAATATGATGAATTGTATTCAGAGACTAATATGATGAATTGTATTCAAAGACTAATCTTCTATTGTATTCGATGAATCTGTTGTTGATGTGTGCTGTCTATATTTTGTCAAATTATACATTTTGTAACCTGTGCAAAAAACAGAAAATAAAAAATTAAAAAAAACCTAATATTCATACTAATGGCGCATCACATGACAGTGCGCCATTAGTATGACAAAGCATACTAATGGCGCATCACTGGTAAGTGTGCCATTAATATGCCATGGTTACTAATGGCGCATCCAGTGGTGGTGCGCCATTAGTATGCTAAAGCACCTGGATATACATGGCCCCTGGGAGGCATACTAATGGCGCACCCTGGCCTATACTAATGGCGCACCCGTGGTGCGCCATTAGTATACCAGATACTAATGGCGCACCAGGTGGTGCGCCATTAGTAAAAATTACTAATGGCGTGCTGTTAATGGCGCACCACAGATGCACCATTAATGGCCATACTAGGTGCGCCATTAGTAGGGGTTTTTCTAGTAGTGTCAGGTTAACGTTGTTCGTTGTCTCTCTTGTCCTGCTTCAGCCTCGGCGTCGTACAACTCACCGGAGCTGCTCCAACAACGAATCCCTCCATCACAGCGGAGCAGTACCTTGGGCTCCATCTCCAGACGCCTAATATCTTCTTCCCCTCCTCCGACAGCCAAGTCAGTCGGAGCATCCTCACCGGCCAACCCAATCACGCTGAGATCGACATGGCTTCGCCAAAGAGGTTATACACTTGTTGCATCTCTTTTTTACTCTACATGGTATATATATTGTCCACTAAGCACTTGTAGTAACAGGAAATACGATTATTTTATCCTACTATATGAAAAGCAGTGAGGTACCAGGCAACTTAGCTATCCGTGATAGACTCTCTTGAACGCCATCATTATTTATCTCTGCGCGTTTGAGCTGTGCTTTTGTCGATGGGCCTAGGAATTGAGCTAGTATGGCAGTGGCCTGGGTCCAAAGTAATAGAAGTAGCACAAAAACATTTTTTTAGTGTAGGATTTTCCTTGCTCAAGCCTGCCTACTAGAATCGCTAGTGCTTGAAAGGAAAAGTGAATGAAAAACATCGGAATTGGAAAGTTTCCTACGGTACTACTTTTCATGAATTTGGTGCAAAGGACTGGAGCAAAGGAAAACTGTGGGATTTGTTCCTTTAGTGTCTCCTTGAAAGAAAAACTGTAGGAATTCTAATTTCCACTTCTCCTCCTTTTCATATTCCTATTCATCAAGCACAAGACTAAGAGATAGTAGCATAATAGCATTATAACCGTACATTTTCTTGTGGTTTGACTTAATCTCACCATGCTTTTTTGCATCCTGTGATCTTCCAATTGTTGTGAATCAAACACCCAGATTGGCAGAAATCCTGTGTTTTCAAATTCTCTGTTTTGCACGTGCATTCCTATCCTATTCCTATCTATTTCCTATCCCTGCATTGTTAGAATCCTCAAATTCAAACAAGCCCTTACTCAATTACTTCTGTTACAGATATGTGTCAAAGAAAACCTTGTGTGGTTTGTCCTGCTCCTGTGATGCTGTGTTCCACCCCAGCTCAGCTGCTCCAACGACGGAAGGGTTCACCACAGCAGGGATCCACTCTCCATACTGTCTTTCGCCGCCTCAGATCTTCTTCCCTGCCGCCGGCAGCCAGGCAACTGCATTACCATCATCAACTGAGCAGATGACCTTGAGGACTACACGGGTCCGCAAGAGAGGTCGCACTCTTCCGTGTCTGCTTACGTTATGTGTCGCTTAATATGATGACATGCTACATTATCGTCGTGTTCACCTATTAGACTCCGAGTCAGGTCCAAACTAATGCTGAAACTTGAGTTTTTAAATGGTTGTGGGGTACATATTGGGGCAACAATCAGTACTATCTGTCTACTATCTGGTTAATCTCCGGTGTATACTATGAGTTTCATGTTGGGTGCAAACAAACATTAAAGGAGCCATTATCTGTATTTTTTAACTAAAGCTATTATCTGCCTGTTATCATTGGTTTTGGGTTTATCCACAATTTGCTACCATCACTCTGGATTTGTGCATGCACTCCTTACATAATCACACTATGTTTTATTCCTATGCATGCCAGTTATTGTACACAATGGAACTGATCATGTAGAGCAAAAGAGACAAGCCTTGCGTGGCACTAAAATTTCATGCAGACGTTGTTCCATGGTGGGCGCAAAGGCAGCCCCCTCCACCCATTTCGGATCGTAATCAAGAGGAAGATAACTGTTCTGAGGGGGATTCAGAAGGAGAAGACCACTCCTATTTACCCCATGAGGTCTTCGCTCTAACTTGGCATGCTGATGTTGGTAATATCATGCATATGGTGCCTTGCATTGCTTACTGCATACATTAAAGATGTCATCTGCTTAGTTTAGACATGCTTTGTGTCAATGCCATCTGTTTAGTTTCTTTATCGTATATGTGAATCATGCAATGCCATCTTGTCTAGCTAGGCATCATATATGCGAATTTTGCAATGCCCCCTGGTTAGCCAGTTATCTTATATGTGAATTATATCATGCCATCATTTTTTTATTATGTGTTAAATTTGTCACCAATTTTAGTACATTCAATTACTCTTCCTGTGCATCAGCCATTCGGCACGGTCATGGAAAAATCTGGAGTGGAAACAAAGTCTTCAGAGCAGACAATGCTATCTAACGAAGCACATGTCTTGTTGGTTACCGATAGCTCCTCAGAGGAGGATTCAGAGATAGATGACCAGTCATATTTC
>NC_057803.1:100302746-100376953 GCF_018294505.1 Triticum aestivum
ATGCCCTAACTTGGCAGGGTTATGTTGCTCATATCGTGTGTAGGGTATATTGCATTGCTATGTCATTTGCTTAGTTTAGACATGCTTTGTATGAATGCCACATGTTTAGTGTCTAATTACCATATATGTGAATTATGCAATGCCATCTTGTTGCAAGACATTATATATGTGAATTATGCAATGTTATCTTGTTGCAAGGCACTATGTATGTGAATGATGCAATGCCATGCTGTTTAGGCAAGCGTCATATATGTGAATTATATCATGCCGTCCTTTTTTTGTATTTCTCATTGCTTTTGTCGACAATGTTTGTATATTCAACTGCTCTTCCTGTGCATCAGCCATTTGAATTGATGATGAAGAAATCTGGAGTGAAAACAAGGTCTTCAGAGCAGACAATGCTACCTGCTGAAGCAGATATCTTGTTGGTTACAGATAGCTCTTCAGAGGAGGATTCAGAGGCAGATGACCAGTCCTATTATCCCCCTGAGGTGTATGCTCAAACTTGGCAGGGTTATATTACTCATATAATGCATATGTTGTATTTCAATCCTTAGTTTTTACATCATATACACAATATTGAATGCCATCTCCTTAGTTGACACATCATATATGTGATTGCCCTCTGCTCACTTCCTTAGTATATAAATCATATATTTGAATTATGTCATGCCATGATGTTTACATAGACAACATGTAGCTGAATTATGGCATGCCAACCCATTTTCTAAAGACATAATATAGTTATATCATCTCATCCTGTTTACATAGTCATTATATTTTAAATTATGTCATTCTATCCGTGAATTATATCATGCCATCATGTTTCCATCGACGGCATGTTTGTGATTTATGGCATGCCAACCTCTTCAATAGACACATCGTATAGTTATATCATGTCATCCTGTTTACATAGTCATCATATTTTGAAGTATGTCATTCTATCCTATTTAGTTAGCCATAATACATGTGAAATTGTGTCATGCTATCATGTTTAATTAGCCATCATATATGTGAAATTATGTCCTGCTATTATGTTTGCTTAGACAACATGAATGTGAATTATTTCATGCCCTGTTTTCTTCCCTACTATCCATTGCACCTGTATATCTTATAATGTCTGTACATTCAATTACTTTTCTTGTTTATCAGCCATTTCAATTGGAGGGAGTGATGGCAGTATCAGTGGGAGTAAAAACACAGTCTTCATAAAAGATCGTGCTACCTGTCGATGCAGATAGAACCACGGTTGTACTTGCCCAAGAACCAGCCCCACCACACATAACCCACACTCATGCAGATTGTACCCCTACCCAGTTGGACAGAGAACCAGCTACACCCCTTCTAACCCCAACCCCAGTAGATAGACACCCAGTTCCCGTTGACACAGCACCGTCTCAACCACAGAGCGCCCAAACATGAGCAGTTAGTAAGGCAACTGCAGTGCCCAAATCACGAGGTTCATCCTACTTTGCTCTTGCATCACTGTATTTACTGATACCAACTAATTTCAAATTTGAAGGATGCAATTGAAACTCCAATGGCGCAACAGGTATGTTTTAAACATGTTTCTTCAACGTGTTTGGCTGTTTGCTGTTGTAACTTGCTCTATGTTGATTTCAGTTTCAATTGAATAAACAGTTATGTTCTCATGCCATGCACATTACAAGTGTTGTTATTGCTGTGTAGTTTCCCACACTTATATTCTGTCTAAGCTGCTTTGTCTTAAATAGATATGATTCGAACTGTATCTATCTTGATTTGGCAACATAAACTAGAATGATATAGACCATACAGTGACCATACTACATAGATATATGTTTGTTTCATGCTGTTATCCTGTCCACCTTACTACTGAACTGGTTTACCAAAATGAGTTTCATATACTACATTGTAAACCTGAGATGTGTTTGTTTGTTTCTCTTTTAGAACGCGGATAAAATATTGGAGAAGAGTACCCTGTTATGCGATGGTAAAGGAAGTAATGCAGATAAGGTTCAAGATAGTGAGACATCCCTGTTGGTCTCCAAGAAAGCTGATAAAAACTATACTGAAGACACTGAGACAACCACAAAGTCATGTCTTGATGTAGTGTTCGAGTTACTGGCTACCACTGCTGGCACCAGCTCTTCGAACTCATTGCCTGAATCAGTTCGACTTCTTGAGTCTCAACTTCAAGTTGAAAGACATCGATCAGATGTTATGCGACAGGAAGCCGAAGGACTGAGGAAGTCCCTGCAGAATTCAGATGCATATTTTCTGGTGCAATAGCAAGCGCTGGAGGACTTAAGCGCCAAACAAGAGAAAGTTAATAAGCTTGCTAAGCATCTTGCCAGCATTATGGGTACCCAGGATATTGTTTCTTGAGCTCTTTTGAAGTGGTTTCAGTTCTAGACTTGTTTTGCTTCAGCGTTTATATGCTGCTATGTTCCCTATATTTGCACTGGTGGCGAACTTCGATGCCCAGTGGATGTAATATGTGTAATAGCCGTGATAGCCTAGTGTAAGTTGCTTGCTTATTTATTTCCTTGTTGTATTGTTTATTTGTTTGCTTGTAGTCGGTGCAGTTCTTTTTCTGTGGTTTGCTAGTGGCTGCAATAACCTATTTTTAAAACTAGGCCAGAATAACCATGGGCTAATATTTACTGTAGTGACACTAGGCCTCCTACGGGCCATAGAAACAGTGGGCCTTGGACGTGCCCTATAAACTGTGGGGCCTCTACGGGCCATAGAAACAATGGGCCTTCTACGGGCCGTAGAAACAATGGGCCTTCTATGGGTCGTATCATCAATGGGCCTTATACGGGCCGTTTGATCGATTAGCCAAACATGGGCCAAACAAACCGCATTCTAGCCGTATACGCGCTAGAGTTGGAATCGTCCATTCATGGGCCGATCATAACGGGCCATCGTTAATAGGCCGTATTTGATGACGCTATGAAAACGGCCCAACGTATTAACGGACCATAAACAGGCCTACTGTAACCACGAGCTGAATTTGGCCCACAAGCAGAAAATGACAGTAACGGGCCGTAAGTAAAAGAATGCTGGAAAATAGCCCAAGAATAAATGGGCTCTAAGAAGGCCAAAAGATAACATGGGCAGGAAACGGCCCAACGGAATAACGGGCCGTTAATGGGTATAAAGTGATACACTGTTCTTTACGGGCCAGTTTCACCACGGGCCGTTAATGGGTGTAAAGTGATACACTGTTCATTACGGGCCAGTTTCACCACGGGCTGTTAATAGGCCAAGAGTTACATAGGGCCTCATATGGGCCGAAGGACGTCATGGGCCATACATGGGCCAGAAGGGAAAATGGGCTGGAATCATATTGGATGGCCCAGATGACGCTACTGGGCCTAATTCGAATAGGGCGTAATGGGCCTTGAGTTAGCGGGCTGTAAATGGGCTATATGCGAACAGGCCGTTAACAGGCTTTCCATGGGCTGGCCCGCCACCTTTTGACCAAGTCAAACGGACCGGCCTTTTCACAGTAATGGGTGAGGGAGTCCTGGATTAGGGGGTCTCTGGACAGTTGGACTATATCCTTTGGCCAGACTGTTGAACTATGAAGATACAACATTGAAGACTTCGTCTCGTGTCCGGATGGGACTCTACTTGGCGTGGAAGGCAAGCTAGGCAATACGGATATGTATATCTCCTCCTTTGTAACCGACCTTGTGTAACCCTAGCCCCCTCTGGTGTTTATACAAACCGGAGGGTTTTAGTCCGTAGGACAACATACAATCATACCATAGGCTAGCTTCTAGGGTTTAGCCTCTCTGATCTTTTGGTAGATCAACTCTTGTAATACTCATATCATCAAGAATAAATCAAGCAGGACGTAGGGTTTTACCTCCATCAAGAGGGCCTGAACCTGGGTAAAACATCGTGTTCCCTGCCTCCTGTTACCATCCACCTTAGACACACAGTTCGGGACCCCCTACCCGAGATCCGCCGGTTTTGACACCGACATTGGTGCTTTCATTGAGAGTTCCTCTGTGTCATCGCCGATAGGATTGATGGCTCCTACTATCATCAATAGCGATGCGGTCCAGGGTGAGACTTTTCTCCCCGGACAGATCTTTGTGTTTGGCGGCTTCGCACTGCGGGCCAACTCGCTTGGCCATCTGGAGCAGATCGAAAGTTACGCCCCTGGCCACCAGGTCAGGTTTGGAAGCTTAAATTACACGGCTGATATCCGCGGAGACTTGATCTTCGACGGATTCGAGCCCCTGCCTTGTGCGCCATGCGGTCACAATGAGTACGATTTAGCTCTACCATCGGACCGTATTCAGGAGATCGCACCGGCGGCCGCTCCGAGCCTCAATTCGGATCCAGTTGCGCCATCCATGGACGGGTGGATAGACCCTGTCATGGAGGCCGTATCCTCAGCGGCGATCGAGCCGAATATTACCCTTCACGAGAGCCGAGCTGCCAAACTGCCGGATCCTTCTCCGGCCACGGACTCCGAACTGCCTACGCCCGTTCCTATCGAATCCGATTGGGCACCGATCATCGAGTTTACCTCCGCGGATATTTTTTAGCACTCGCCCTTTGGCGACATACTGAACTCATTAAGTTCTCTCTCCTTGTCAGGAGGATCCTAGCCGAACAATGTCCGGCAGGATTGGGATGCGGATGACGAAGAAATTCGCCGCCCACCCACCACCCACTTAGTAGCCACTGTCGACGACTTAACCAACATGCTTGACTTCGACTCTGAAGACATCGACGATGGGGCAACTGAGGGAGTCCTGGATTAGGGGGTGTTCGGGTAGCCGGACTATACCTTCAGCCGGACTCCTGGACTATGAAGATACAAGATTGAAGACTTCGTCCCGTGTCCGGATGGGACTTTCCTTGGCGTGGAAGGCAAGCTTGGCGATGCGGATATTCAAGATCTCCTACCATTGTAACCGACTCTGTGTAACCCTAACCCTATCCGGTGTCTATATAAATCGGAGGGTTGTAGTCCGTAGGCAATCAACTCCATACACAACAATCATACCATAGGCTAGCTTCTAGGGTTTAGCCTCCTTGATCTCGTGGTAGATCTACTCTTGTACTACCCATATCATCAATATTAATCAAGCAGGAGTAGGGTATTACCTCCATCGAGAGGGCCCGAACCTGGGTAAAAAACATCGTGTCCCTTGTCTCCTGTTACCATCCGGCCTAGACGCACAGTTCGGGACCCCCTACCCGAGATCCGCCGGTTTTGACACCGACATTGGTGCTTTCATTGAGAGTTCCTCTGTGTCGTCGCCTTTAGGCCAGATGGCTCCTTTGATCATCAACAACGATACGGTCCAGGGTGAGACTTTTCTCCCCGGACAGATCTTCGTCTTCGGCGGCTTCACTTTGCGGGCCAATTCGCTCGGCCACCGGGAGCAGATCGAAAGCTACGCCCCTGGCCATCACGTCAGGTTTGGAAGCTTAAACTACACGGCTGACATCCGCGGAGACTTGATCTTCGACGGGTTCGAGCCATGGCCAAGCGCGCCGCACTATCTCGAGGGGCATGATCTAGCTCTGCCCCCGGACGGTGTCCGGGAGGCCGCACACGCATCGGTTCCGACCCCTAACTCGGAGCCTATTGCGCCAATCGAGGATGAACGGTTGGACGTCACCTCAGGGGCTGCGATCCCGAAAGCGATTGAGCCGAACGCTAGCCCCGCACTCTGCGCGACCCGTGACTCTGAGGATCCGAAATCCTCCTCGGACTCCGTACCCCCCGCGCCCCTGCCAATCGAATCCGATTGGGCGCTGATAATGGAGTTCACCGCCGCAGACATCTTTCAGCATTCGCCTTTTGGCGACATCTTGAATTCTCTTAAGTCTCTCTCTTTATCAGGAGAGCCTTGGCTGGACTATGGTCCGCGAAAGTGGGATACGGACGATGAAGAAATTCAAAGCCCACCCACCACCCACTTGGTAGCCACTGTCGACAATTTAAACGACGTGCTCAACTTCGACTCCGGAGACATCGACAGCATGGATGACGATGCAGGAGATACCGATGAACCAATGCCCATAGGGCATTGGACAGCCACCTCATCTCACGATGTGTAAATGGTGGATACCCCTAAAGGAAGCGACAACGAGGAAAAAGGGGATGGGACGGGAGATCGACCCCCCGAAAAGCAATCAAAGCGTCGGCGTAAACGCCGACCCAAGCCCCGCCTTGACCAAAACCCAGCCATAGAGCAGGACGAGCCGGTAGATGACGAGCAGGCCTTAGAGCATCCGTCCAAACATGGCAACAGAGATAGAGAAACCGAACATCCCTCCTCCGGCGAAAACGGCATTCTGGACGACCTCACGCCGAATAAACCAATGGAGCAGAAGAATCTCCACGAGAGGCTTGTTGCAACTGCACGCAGCCTAAATAAGCAGAAGCAGAAGCTAAAAACAGCGGAAGATGCACTCCGGATTAGATGGAGCAAAGTAATCACTACCACAGATAAGTACGGTGACAGTCGCCGCACTAAAAGCTATCCGAAAAGAAAGCTACTGCCTGAATTCGACGAAGAGGCCCTAGAGCCCTCGCATTCAAAAAATGAAAAATCCACACGGTCGGATAGACGACACCATAAAGCGGCAAGCGGCGCCGCACCTAAATCGGCATGCGACCCACTTAAGGATTCACATCATGGCCCAGTCAGGTCCATTTATGGGCCAAGAAAGCAAGCTCTCGTAAGCAACGCTATGAAGCCATCATCAGAATCCGGCACACCCAAATACAGGGGTGCCGCACACCCCCTATGTTTCGCCGATGAGGTCCTGGACTATGAATTCCCAGAGGGATTCAAACCCGTAAACATAGAGGCATATGATGGAACAACAGACCCTGGAGTCTGGATCGAGGATTATATCCTCCACATACACATGGCTAGAGGAGATGATCTCCACGCCATAAAATATCTACCCCTTAAGCTTAAAGGGCCAGCCCGGCATTGGCTTAAAAGCCTTCCTGAAAACACAATTGGAAGCTGGGAAGAGCTTGAGGATGCTTTCCGAGCAAACTTTCAAGGGACCTATGTCCGCCCTCCGGATGCAGACGATCTTAGTCACATAACTCAACAACCCGGAGAATCAGCTCGGCAGTTCTGGAATAGATTCCTCACTAAAAAGAATCAGATAGTCGACTGTCCGGACGCCGAAGCCTTAGCAGCTTTCAGGCATAACGTCCGAGACGAATGGCTCGCCAGACACCTTAGCCAAGAAAAGCCAAGAACAATGGCCGCACTAACAAGCCTCATGACCCGCTTTTGTGCAGGGGAGGACAGCTGGTTGGCAAGGTGCAGCCCCAGCGACCCAAGTACATCCGAAACTAGGGATGGAAACAGAAAACCGCGACGCAACAAGGACCGTCGCTGGACTAAGGACAAAAGTCCAAAGAGCACGGCAGTCAATGCCGGATTCAAAGGGTCACGACAAAATCAGGAAAAATCGCCCCCCTAGGATAATAGGGACGATCCATCCAACCTAAATAAAATCCTGGACAGGATATGTCAGATACACAGTACTCCCGGGAAGCCTGCTAACCATACCCACAGAGACTGTTGGGTTTTCAAACAATCCGGCAGACTCAATGCCGAACACAAGGGGCTCGACACACCAAGCGAAGACGAGGACGACCCCAAAAGAAGAGCACCAGGAAACAAAAGCACTTCCCACAAGAGGTAAAAACAGTGAACTCACTTCACATAACAAAATGTGCGGCGCCCGTAAAGGTACGCACCACACGGCCCATCCCCAAAGGGTCCTACCACTGGTTGTCAAAACCGATCATCTTCGATCAGCTAGATTATTCTAGGATATCAAGAATGTAGGCGGGACTGCCTTGGTACTCAATCCAATAATTGGCGGACTCCAGTTTTCAAATGTCCTTATGGACGGCGGCAGTGGACTAAACCTGATATATCAGGATACAATCCAGCACATGGGGATAAACCCAGCAAGAATCCGCCGCAGCAAAACCTCCTTTCAAGGGGTAATACCTGGTCCGGACACCCATTGTATGGGTTTTCTCCGGCTCGAAGTCATATTTGGCTCTGCCGATAACCTTCGCCGTGAAAAGCTGACCTTCCATATCGTCCCGTTCTCAAGTCGCTATCAAGCACTACTGGGACGTGAAGCTTTCGCTCGCTTTAACGCAATACCGCATTATGCATCTCTTACGCTTAAGATGCCCGGTCCACGAGGCATCATCTCTTTGAAGGGGAAGCACTAAAGTGCGACTCCCCAAGCGGAGGACTGTGCGGCCGCTTTGACAGCCCCATAGCAAAATGGCCTCACCGGCCAAAAAACTTCGAAATAGGTCATTCAAAACCACGAACGCGGATAGACGAGTTCGGTGCAAAATCATCATTGATGCAGGCCTAGAAGCCATATACCCCCGCACTAGGGGCTCCACGCATATACAATAAGAGACAATAAAGCTCAATCTTATATATCTTACTTTATACTTTGCTTATTTTAAACTTTTTCGGCACGACCCGTTTTCAACTCAGTTCCTCTCTTTACAGATGAACGTCGTGCGGCGCCCGTCCAGGATATGGCACAACGGAGACACAGGCGCAGACGTGCAGTAGGGACCCGTCCTAAAGGATTCTTTTTAGATTAAGACCCTGCGTAAACCTTTTTTACTGTCTCTTGTTGCTACACATCTCCTGGTTTTTTCTTTCTGATATAACCAAGGAGGAGGCTGGCGTCTTGGCATGTGGCCACGTCAGAATTTTTGCACGTACCTGGACACTAGGGGCTTTTTTAATAAAGAGTGTTGTTTCGCCCGCACTCATAAAGACCGAACACCTTAGGGAGTGTTCGGCGTCGCGAGTTTTGGCATTATATGCATCAGCTCCGAATCATGTCTTTGGTCAAATGTTGGGTTGCCCGGCTCCTGAGTTTGGCTACCTTACGTTCCGCTCTATCGGCTAAGGTAGCACCAGGAGAACTACTGCGATTGTGCCCCCGGTTCGGCCGGGCGAGCACCTCAGTAGAGAAAGCCGAAAACTGACTGTCATGATGTAGCGTGAGACTGGTTAGCACTCGATGACCTATCGGAATCTATCGGATTCCTCTGCTTTAATGAAGGGCCGCTTCCCGGTCAGGCACATACGCGCCCCGAACTCGGACGAGCGCAGTTGCCACCAAGGAGCTACCTAAATAGTCTCACTTTCAAACTCCTATGGCTAAGTGAAAGTGTTAAAGCATTATAGTCTGGTTGCATGGCCCGCTGCACAATCACCTCCTTTGTAGGACCAAGACGTTGGGTTAAGTGTGAAAATGCGTCTTCTGCGAGGACCCCCACACTATGTGCGTGGGGGCAGAAGCCAACGACTGCCATCTTTCAGATTCTGTATATATATATATATATATATATATATATCTTAAAACGGCCGCACAGGAGGTGTTCCCAATACTTGGAGGCACAAGTATAAAAAAGGCCACTACAGTTTATCAAAATATTACTTTATAATTATATATGCTATCATAACATAGCATCTTTCGGGCACTGCGTCTCTATTACACGAGCGCCTTCAAGAACTTCCTGAAAATAGTGCTTGGAGGGTACTCGGCTTTTGTCCGAATCTCGGGACGCAACAACGGTGGTCTCCGTCTCTGCCTAGTATGTCTTAACACGGGCAAGAGCCATCCTAGCGCCCTCTATGCATGATGACCTCTTCATTGCATTTATACGTAGCACCGCGTCAAGGAATTGCTGCACCAAGCCGGAATAACTCTTCGGCTCCGATCTCCTAGGCCACAGATGACCCATGACGTACTTCATGGCGAGTCCGGACAATCTATTCAGTTCAGCCCATTGAGCCAGGCGATCGTCCACTACCAGTGGACGCTCTGGATTGTGGAACTGTGACCAGAAAAGCTTTTCCACTTCGCGATCTTTTAGATGTCGAAAGTGTTCGGTCGCATCAGCAGCACTTGCTGCCAAATCCAGATAGGTGTCCTCCACACTCCACATCCGGTCCAACGGAGCAAACTTCGGATCACAAAACTTCCTCCGCAGCATAAAGGGCTTTCCAGCCGCAATCTGTTCGGCCTGATGCAGCTCCTCCTTCCCAGCTCTCATCGCAGAGCGAGCGTCCTTGGCATCGGCAACGGCCTTCTCTAAGTCCGTTTGTCTCGCCCGGTCTTCTTTCTCAAGAAGTTTGCAATGGTCTGCAGCGCTCTTTAACTTCTCGGCCATCTCGGCCATCTCTTCTTTGCTTCGACAGTGAGCAGCCTGTTCGGCTCTCAGCTCTTCAAGGGCCTTCTCGGCAGCCGCATCGCTTTTTCTGGCTTGCTCCTTAGCTCGGGCAAGTTCTGCCCTAAGATTCTCCACGGCGGCCATACCATCTCCATCAAGCACACACATTGTAAGACACTGGCATGAAGCTCCTCTTACCTGATGCCGCCCGAAGAATTACATACCTTGAGCCTCATCAAGCTGCTTGTTGACAAGCGCGATGTCGGCATCTGCCACGTCCAGTTGCCGCTTTAGTTCGGCCACATCATCAGTTCGGCTTGATTCTGGACACCTCGCCACCTACATTCAAAGGCGACATCTTAGACCTAGGATTATGATCCTCTGCGTGCCGTCATTTCTTGACAACGCCCATAGTCTCAGGGGCTACTATCTACACAGGGCGCATCTTACTTATGCGCAATTGACAAAAGTGTACATTATCTAACGTACCTCAAAACCCGTCAGTAAACTTTTGACGGCCTCATGCAATCCGCTTTCTGCGGATGAAATCCTTTCAATCACCGTGCCCATCAATGCACGGTGCTCCTCTTAGATAGAAGCTCGCCCTAGCAAAATCTTTAGCTCCTCCGGCCGAGCACCAGACGGTGGCGGACTTGTCCTATGGCCTCTTTCGAAGGCCGGGCGTGGAGAGCCTTGGGGGGCCACATAGCTATCTTCCGCCCCTGCCAGATTCAGACAAACCCTCCGCGACGACACCTCAGGGTCGCCCGCCTCGCTAGGCGGTACGGCAGGGGGAGGCGTCCCGCTCTCCATCATCTCCGGAAGAAGATCCCCCGAAGACGAGCTCTACTGAGAAGGGCTGAGGTCCGAGCTACAAGGTAAAATTTCGGTTAATCTTCTCAGATATAAATCAAGGATTTCTCTCATCCCTCAAAAGGAAAACCTCTCTCTACTTACGGCTCGCTGGAGGGATGGTCCCTTTGAGGGCGTAGTTTTGCCGAGGAACTCCCCGGCGTTGGACCCTCTGGCGAGGATTTTCTCCCCCGCTTCGGGGCCATGGTCTCCGGGTCGTCAGAGGAAGCCCTCTTCTTCCCCTTGGGAGAGGAATTGTCGGTTCATCCCTTCGGAGCAGCCTCCTTCGAGGAGGCCATAGTTCCCTTGTCCTTCCCCTTACTTCCCTCCAAAGGCATTATCTTCAACATCCTGACAAGCACGGGATCCAGCCTGGTTTCGGGAAGGGGAGCCGGACACCTGATCAGCTTTGCCTTTGCTATCCACTCCTGTTTAAAAGGACAACTCTTTTAGGGGCAAGTTTATGACGATTATATGGATAGTAGGTCCGGGCACAAGGCTACTTACTTGGGTATCCGGGCGATTGCAGCTTAGGCCTGCGTCCTCGGTCAAATCCAGACACATCATTTGTGATCCGAAGAATAGTTTATACATCTCCACGGGCGTTACGCCCATAAAATGCTGGAGAGCTCGTGGTCCCTCCGGATTAAACTCCCACAGACGAAGGGAGCGACGTTTGCCGGGCAGTGTTCGGCGAATCAGCATGACCTGCGTCACCTTGACCAGGTTGAGGTCTCTTTCTAAGAGATCCCTGATGCGACCCTGCAACAAGGGCACGTCTTTGGATAACCCCCAATCTAATCCTTTGTTGACCCATGACGCTAGCCGTGATGGGGGACCCGAGCGAAAGGCAGGAGGCACCGCCCACTTGGCGCTCCTGGGAACGGTGATATAGAACCATTCTCGTTGCCACAAGCCGAGCTCCTCTTGAAAGGAGCCCTCGGGCCATGGAGCATCAGCATTCTTACTTATGATAGCGCCTCCGCACTCTGCGTGCCGTCCCTCGATCATCTTCGGCTCCACTCCAAAAGTCTTGAGCCATAATCCGAAGTGAGGAGTAACATGGAGGAACGCTTTGCACACAACGATGAATGAGGAAATGTGGAGGATGGACTCTGGAGCTAAGTCATGAAATTCCATCCCGTAATAAAACAGCAGCCCACTCACGAAGGGATCCATCGGGAAGCCTAACCCCCGAAGGAAGTGAGACATGAACACTATGCTCTCGCCGGGCTGGGGACTGGGAATAGCCTGCCTTTGAGCAGGCAACCTATGCGAAATTTCGGCGGTCAAGAACTTAGCCTCTCTCAACTTTAGCACGTCAGGAACGCTTCGCACACAACGATGAATGAGGAAATGTGGAGGATGGACTCCGGAGCTAAGTCATGAAATTCCAGCCCGTAATAAAACAGTAGCCCCCTCACGAAGGGATCCATCGGGAAGCCTAACCCCAGAAGGAAGTGAGACATGAACACTACGCTCTCGCCGGGCTTGGGACTGGGAATAGCCTGCCTTTGAGCAGGCAACCTATGCGAAATTTCGGCGGTCAAGAACTTAGCCTCTCTCAACTTTAGCACGTCCTCCTTCGTGACGGAGGAGGGCATCCATCGGCCTTGAAGGTCGGAACCGGACATTGTCGAAGGTCCGAAGCGCCTGGAATCTGGAGCCTAGGGTGTTGGAACTCGAGGCGACGAGCGAACTTGTTTTGGGATTGGAGAAAAGGAGTAAGGCCCTGGTCCCTTTATCAGAGGTTGAATACCAGGAGCCCTCCCCGTAACCGTTTGGGACTCACCTTTAATCGAGAAAACATGCTAACGGGCACGATTGGGTTACCCACGTCCGTATTGATGAGAATCCCATAAAAGGGGGGCACACGATCTCTGCTTTGACAAGACGTGCCAAGGAAACCGCCTCGCAAAACACGCTGAGGTGGAAAAGTGAAAATGATTCGAGTGAAGGACTTGGCTGTAGTGGGATGACGCACTGCGGAATACGTCAGCAGATTTGATTTGTGTTAATATTATTCTCTCTATGGCAATATGTGGAAGCTTATTTTGCATAACCGGACACTACTCTTGGTGTTTACAATCTTCTATGAAGGACTTGGAGGAGGAACCCGCCTTGCAATGCCGAAGAATATTTGCGCGCCGGACTCATCGTCATTGAAGCTTGGTTCAGGGGCTACTGAGGGAGTCCTGGATTAGGGGGTGTTCGGGTAGCCGGACTATACCTTCAGCCGGACTCCTGGACTATGAAGATACAAGATTGAAGACTTCGTCCCGTGTCCGGATGGGACTTTCCTTGGCGTGGAAGGCAAGCTTGGCGATGTGGATATTCAAGATCTCCTACCATTGTAACCGACTCTGTGTAACCCTAACCCTATCCGGTGTCTATATAAACCGGAGGGTTGTAGTCCATAGGCAATCAACTCCATACACAACAATCATACCATAGGCTAGCTTCTAGGGTTTAGCCTCCTTGATCTCATGGTAGATCTACTCTTGTACTACCCATATCATCAATATTAATCAAGCAGGAGTAGGGTATTACCTCCATCAAGAGGGCCCGAACCTGGGTAAAAAACATCGTGTCCCTTGTCTCCTGTTACCATCCGGCCTAGATGCACAGTTCGGGACCCCTACCCGAGATCCGCCAGTTTTGACACCAAAAACGACGATGCGGGAGACGAAGAGGAACCACTGCCCATAGGGCACTGGACATCCACCTCATCATATGATATATACATGTTGGACACACCCAAAGAAGGCAATGGCGACGAGACAACGGAGGATGACCCCTCCAAGAAGCAACCCAAGCGTCGGCGTCAGCGGCGCCGCTCTAAGTCCCGTCAAGGCAAAAGTGGTGATATCGGCACAGGAGATAATAGCACTCCGGACAGTGCCGGAGACGGCAACAATCCCCTCCAACAAGATTTAGGGCAGGAGGATGGAGAAGCCACCCTCCAGTGAGAGCGGCAGATGGAGAGGCGGAGGATGATAATTACATGCCTCCCTCCGAAGACGAGGCAAGCCTCGACGATGACGAATTCGTCGTTCCTGAGGATCCCGTCGAACAAGAGTGCTTCAAGCACCTTAAGAAAAAGTAGCAACAGCTTCAAGCTGATCAAGATTTGCTAGCTGACAGATGGACTGAAGTCTTGGCGGCCGAGGAATATAAACTTGAACGCCCCTCCAAGAGTTTCCCAAAGTGCAAGTTGCTACCCCGACTGGAGGAGGAAGCACCGAAACCTACATCCCCGACGTATGACGCGGCTGATCGGCCACCTCATGGCCGCGACAGAGAGACATTCCAGCCAAAAGCTCAGCCCGCACCCCGACTCCATTCAAATAAAAAGGCATGGGGAATACGCCAGACCTGCGAGACGTATTGGAGGACAAAGCAAAACATGCAAGATCGATCTACGGATCACGAGGGCGCGCCACTATGCCAGACGATAATCGTCACACCGGATACAGTAAAAGTAAGTCCGGCCAGGCCGAACACAGCGGGCAAGACTCATTCGAGCTGCGTCGTGACATAGCCCAGTATAGAGGCGCCGCACACCCCCTATGCTTCACAAATGAAGTAATGGATCATCAAATCCCATAGGGTTTCAAACCCGCAAATATAGAATCATACGACAGCACAACAGATCCTGCGGAATGGATCGAGGATTTCCTCCTGCATATCCACATGGCCCGCGGTGACAATCTACACGCCATTAAATACCTCCCACTGAAGCTCAAAGGAACAGCTCGGCATTGGCTCAATAGCTTGCCAGTAGAGTCCATTGGCTGTTGGGAGGATCTGGAAGCCGCATTCCTCGACAACTTCTAGGGCACTTACGTGCGACCCCCAAATGCCGATGACTTGAGCCACATAATTCAGCAGCCAGAGGAATCGTCCAGGCAATTCTGGACACGGTTCCTAACAAAGAAAAATCAAATCGTCGACTGTCCGGATGCAGAGGCCCTAGCAGCTTTTAAGCACAACATCCGCGATGAGTGGCTCGCCTGGCACCTTGGCCATGAAAAGCCGAAATCTATGGAAGCCTTCACGACATTCAAGACCCGCTTTTGTGCGGGAGAAGACAGCTGGCTGGCTCGCAGCAATAACATATCAAAGAACCATGGTACTTCGAACACCAAGGATGGCAATGGCAGGTCGCGTCACAACAAACATAAGCGCCGCTTTAACAGCGACAATACCGAGGATACGGCAGTCAATACCGGATTGAAAGGCTCTAAACCCGATAAGTGGAAAAAGCCATTCAAAAGAAGCACTCCGGGCCCGTCCAGTTTGAACCGTATACTCGATCGCTCATGCCAAATACACGGCACCCCGACAAGCCAGCCAACCACACCAACAGGGATTGTTGGGTGTTCAAGCAGGCCAGCAAGATAAATGCCGAAAACAAAGATAAGGGGTCACATAGCGATGACGAGGAGGAGCCCCGGCAGCCGAACACCGGAGGACAGAAGAGGTTCCCCCCACAAGTGCGGACACTGAACATAATATACACAACCCACATCCCCAAGAGGGAGCGGAAGCGTGCGCTTAGGGACGTATATGTGTTGGAGCCAGTCGCATCAAAGTTCAACCCATGGTCCTCTTGTCCGATCACCTTCGATCGCAGAGACCACCCCACTAGTATCCGTCATGGCGGATTCGCCGCACTGGTCCTAGACCCAATCATTGACAGATTTCACCTCACTCGAGTCCTAATGGATGGCGGCAGCAGCCTGAACCTGCTTTATCAGGACATAGTGCGCAAAATGGGTATAGACCCCTCAAGGATCAAACCCACAAAAACGACCTTTAAAGGTGTCATACCAGGTGTAGAGGCCCATTGCACAGGCTCAGTAACACTGGAAGTGGTCTTCGGATCTCCGGATAACTTCCGAAGTGAAGAGTTAATCTTCGACATAGTCCCGTTTCATAGTGGCTACCATGCACTACTCGGGCGAACCGCATTTGCGAGATTCAATGCGGTACCGCATTATGCATATCTCAAGCTCAAGATGTCAGGACCTCGGGGGGTCATAATAGTCAATGGAAACACAGAGCGCTCTCTCTGCACGGAGCAGCATACTGCGGCCCTCGCAGCAGAAGTGCAAAGTAGCCTCTTAAGGCAATCCACTAGTTCGGCGATTAAGGACTCGGACACCTTCAAGCGCGCCCAGAGTAATCGGCAACAGGACCGCCTGGCACGTTCCGAGCTCGCATAGCAATGCGGGCCCCACCCCGGCCCCAGCCAAACGGCGAAATCTGTGCCACGCGTACATAATTACGCATTAAAAATACCATGGGCACAGGCGGGGAGGGGGCACGACTGCAGCACGCTCCAAGTCGTGGCTTAAACTGCACTAGGGGCTTCCCGCTTTGTTATTTTTCTCTTTCAGGACTTTAATCTCTGGAAACCCTGTCCGGCAGCATGATTGCCGAACACATGATGCAGCAACCAAGGAGGCAGAAAGCTACGTCACACCTTGGAACTCCCAGGTGGATTACGATAACGAGTGAAATATTTGCTTTAATACTATTCCTCAGCTTGCCCTTGGAAGGGACATGTCAAACAGTCCTACTTTTTGCTTATCACACTCCTTGTATCATTCTGCTTTAACACACCTTTTTGAATAAACAATGCATATCATTAAGACTATTATTGCATTCTTCCTTTATATATATATATATATATGTTCATTCACGACATCTAGAACCCGTACACTCTGGTACGGCCAATACGCTACGGGCTTAAGAATACCCCATAATACGGCGTGAGAAGTCCGAACACTTTCGACAGTGCGGCACCCCGAACTTATAGCATTATATGCATCAGCTCTGAATCATGTCTTGGGTCAATAGTTGGGTTTGCCCGGCTCCCATGTTTTGGTACCTTACGTTCCGCTATATCGGCTAAGGTAGCATTGGGAGAACTACTGTGATTGTGCCCCGGTTCTGCTGGGCTAAGCACCTCAGTAGAGAAAGCTAAAACTAACTATCATGATAAGGCGAGAGACTGGTCGCTGTTCGAGAGGTTTCGAGTCCCTAAAGACTTATGCCGCTTAGAGCGAGGAGTCGGCCCTGTCCGGCTTAAGGTGCGTATCGCGCCCCGAATTCGGCCTTCCGAATACTAGGGCTTCGCCGAAATTTAAAATTATAGAATTTTATGGCTAAGTGAGAGTGATAACGCATTATAGTCCGATTGCCTTGTTCGTTGTGCTGAGCACCTCCCTCGAAGGACCCAACAATGGGAACAAGAGTGCTCAGGTTTATCCCGAACACCCCAGCACTCGTGGCATGGGGGCAGAAGCCGACGACTAGCCATCTCTCAGATTTGATAAACAGCCGAACAGAAGGTAATATTTTCAATTCAGACAAGCGTTGCATAGCGCATATGAACAATTTTTCATAATACAGGATTACATGAGCAAGTTTGTTCAAATATTACATCTTTCGCACACTCGTCTGCTACAAGACGGGCACCCTTCAGGACACCCTCATAGTACATCTCGGGGTGGCGATGCTCCTTGCCCTGCGGCAGCCCCTCCTTCACCAGCTTCACGGCGTCCATCTTGGCCCATTGCACCTTGACACGAGCGAAAGCCTAGCGTGCACCTTCGATGCAGACGGACCACTTAATGACTTCTAGCCGTGGGCAGGCATCCACAAGCCACCTCACCAGGCCGAAGTAGCTGTTGGGAAGGGCGTCGCTAGGCCACATCCGGACTATAAAGCCCTTCATGGCCTGCTCGGCCGCCTTGTGCAGCTCGACTAGTTGCTTCAGCTG
Organism: Triticum aestivum; assembly: GCF_018294505.1. Classification (NCBI taxonomy): domain Eukaryota; kingdom Viridiplantae; phylum Streptophyta; class Magnoliopsida; order Poales; family Poaceae; genus Triticum; species Triticum aestivum. Next base: position 100,320,608 of record NC_057803.1, read on the forward strand.
GTCGCTCAGAGGCATAGGGTGTTTGGTCCCAGTATACTGAGACCAGACCAGCTTCTCCATTGAGCTTCCCTCCTCGGCCTGGTAAAACTGTGCGGCATCCGACACATTGCGGGGCAAATCTGCGAATGCTCCTGGATAGCTCCGGATTTGGGTAAGTAACAAGTAATTTACTTTCACATGCTTGCTTTGCATATAGAATGCCTTACCTGCCGCTATCTTCTTCATCGCATAAATCTCCTGGAGAGCCTTTTGGGCGTCGGCCTTGGCATTCTTTGCACTCTCTAGGGCCGCGGCAAGCTCGAACTCTCGCGTCTTCAAGTCAAGCTCGAACGCCTCGTGCTTCGTCACGAGAGCGTGGAGCTCATGCTGCACCTCGCCCACCCATGCCTCCTGCCTTTCCCGCTCGGTGCGCTCCTTGGCCACTTTATTTTCGGCCTCGGATAGCACTTGCTTCAGGGTCGCCACCTCGGTCGTGGCCCCTGGCAAATTTACGATGATCCTGTCATTTTGCAATCGCATTCTTTATATATATATATATCCATAGAGTAGGAACTACTTACCTTTGTTCTCCTCGAGCCACCTCTTGGCAAGGCCGATCTCTTCCTTGGACCCTTCGAGGTCCTGCTTCAGTGTGGCGACCTCCGCAGTCAGTGCGGTAGAGGCCAGCAGCGAAGCCTTCATATGCATATAGACATACTTAAATTAGACTCCTGTGATATTGTTTGATCCTCTATTTGGCTTTTCTTTGTGAACACCGAACAGAGCATCAGGGGCTACTGTCTATGCGGTAATATTTTTCCTATATTTCAAATACTTACCTCAAAGCCTGTTAGAACACTGGCACAGGCTTCAGTCAGTCCGCTCTTGGTGGACTAAACCTTCTGGATCACCGCACTCATAATAGTGCGATACTCTTCATTGATGGAAGCGTTGTGAAGCGCTCCCAGCATATTGTCCGGTGCCCCTAGCTAGGCAAAGGTCACCGGCACAGGCGTTTTTCCCCTTTTGGAAGGAGGCCGCCTGCCCGAGTCCGGAACCACTGGGGGTTCCGGCGTGGTGTTCGGCTGAGGGCCGAACTCGGAGCCCTCGGGGGCCTTACTCCCTCTGCTCCTGGAGTCCGGAAGGTCGCCTTGAGGCGCCTCCGGGATTGTCTCCCCTCGACCTGATGCCTCTTGAGACAATACCTCAGCATTGTCCGAAGGGCACGGGGAGGTGGCGGTCGGAAGTGGATCCCTATCCATATCCGACAAGTCCAAGGAGCCGCCTGACGAAGATACGTCGATACGGGCTTGGGGCGGTCTGCATAATCATATTCGGCGTTAGGGAAAGCAGTGCGACGAAGGTATGCTATGAGTTACTCTGGTATCCGAATACTTACGACTTCGCCAGGGGCTTGGCCATGAGCAGCCACTCGTCTTCGCCTTCGATAGCGGTGGTGGAGTAGTCCGGAAGGAGGGTTCTCCCCTTCTTGAACCCTTCGCCCCCCCCCCCGGTCCGGGCGGCCTTCCTTTTCTTGTCTCCCCCGACTAAAGGGGGAGCATCTTCATCTTCCTCCTCGTCTTCGGGGGAGGAGTGCATCGCGGATTTATCGGACGATGAGTCCGATAACACCTGGCGTCGGGAACTCTTTCGGGTTCCCTTAGCCTTCTTAGTCTTCTCCGGCACCTTGTAAGGAGCCGGAGTCAGCATCTCCATCAGGAGAGCGTCCGCAGTGTCTTCGGGCAGAGGGGCCGGACAGTTAATCTACCCCGACGTCTCCACCCAGTCCTGTCAAAGGCATGGAGCTCAGACCCCGCACATGGTTAAGCTAGGGGAAATAAAAAATCCTACCAGATGTATAGAACTCACCGAATGCGCTAGGTGCTTCGCCCTTAGCCTGCGGTCCTCGGTGCCCTTGAATAGCAACCTCTAGACGTCCTTGTGCATCATGTCGAAGAGCTCGCTCAGAGTCTGGTGCTGGGCCAGGTCGAACTCCCAAAAGTTGAAATCCCGTTGTTGACACGGGAGGATCCGGCGGATGAGCATGACCCGGACTATGTTGACAAGCTTGAGCTTCTTGCTTGCCATATTCTGGATACATTTCTGGAGTCCGTCCAGCTCCACCGATGAACCCCAGGATAGGCCCTCCTCCTTCCAGGAGGTGAGCCGCGTGGGGATTCTGGATCGAAACTCGGGGGCCACCACCCAGTTGGTGTCGCGCGGCTCAGTGATGTAGAACCACGCCGATTGCCACCCCTTTATGGTCTCCATGAAGGAGCCTTCAAGCCATATAACATTGGGCATCTTACCCACCATGGCTCTGCCGCATTCCGCTTGATATTGAAGGTCTTTAACCACAGGCCGAAGTGGGGCCGGATGCGGAGGAAAGCCTCACACACAACGATGAACGCCGAAATGTTGAGGATGAAGTTTGGGGCCAAATCATGGAAGTCCAGCCCGTAGTAGAACATGAGACCACGGACGAATGGATGGAGGGGAAACCCCAGTCCGTGGAGGAAGTGGTGGAGGAAAACTACCCTCTCGTGAGGTTCAGGGGTAGGAACGATCTGCCCCGCAGCGGGCAGCCGATGCGCGATATTCGCGGCTAAGTATCCGGCTCCGGGCAGCTTCTTGATGTGTCCCTCCGTAATGGAGGAAGCCATCCATTTGCCTCCCACTCCAGACATGTTTGGAGAAGGTTGAGGGGAAGGATGTGGACTTGGGCGTTGGAGCTCGAGTGCGCAAGAACGGATAAGCAAGGAGGAAGAAGGCATGGGTAGAGAAAGGTTAAACATTATTCCCTTATAAGGGCGGCCGAAACTATGCGCCCCCACTAGCCTGGTAAAACTCGCTTATCCCCCAAGCGCCGTAATTGATGGCGCTGTTGGGTTACCCACGACCATATTGATGAGAATCCCGTAATAAGAGGGACATGATCTCTGCTTTGACAAGACGTGTCAGGAAACTGCCTCGCGTTATGTGCGGGGCTAGTTAAAGAAAAATGATTCGAATAATCACCAAGCCATGGCATGTTGTCATGTTGCCAAAACATGTCAGCATATTAGATTTGTGGAAATATTATTCTCTCTACGGTGGTATGTGGAACTTATTTTGCAGGGTCGGACACTATCCTTGTATTCATATTCTTCCGTGGTGTATTCGGAGGAGGAACCCGCCTTGCAATGCCGAAGACAACACTGCGCGCCGCACTCATCGTCATTGAAGTCTGGTTCAGGGGCTACTGAGGGAGTCCTAGATTAGGGGGTCTCCGGACAGCCGGACTATATCCTTTGGCCGGACTGTTGGACTAAGAAGATACAAGATTGAAGACTTCATCTCGTGTCCGGATGGGACTCTACTTGGCGTGGAAGGCAAGCTAGGCAATACAGATATGTATATCTCCTCCTTTGTAACCGACCTTGTGTAACCCTAGCCCCCTCTGGTGTCTATATAATCCGGAGGGTTTTAGTCCGTAGGACAACATACAATCATACCATAGGCTAGCTTCTAGGGTTTAGCCTCTCCGATCTCGTGGTAGATCAACTCTTGTAATACTCATATCATCAAGAATAAATCAAGTAGGACGTAGGGTTTTACCTCCATCAAGAGGGCCCGAACCTGGGTAAAACATCGTGTTCCCTGCCTCCTGTTACCATCTGCCTTAGACGCACAGTTCGGAACCCCCTACCCGAGATCCGCCGATTTTGACACCGACATAGGGCCTCTATTGGGCCGTGCCACGTGTCGACGTATCATAGGCGCCTTCTGTCCAATGAGTGGATTACATCTGTCCCAGCGATGAGCCGACACGTGTTTCCTCCAGCCAATGATGATTTTACACGTGGAAAATCCCCATTGGTCGGGGCTGTTAACGGGTTATCAGATCCAAAACTTGACCCGATAGCTTAACGGCGTTCTGTTATGGTGGATGCCACGTGTCAGTCACCCTTGACGAAAGCACTTGTGTGACGCGCGATTTATCGTCATGGAAGTGGACACTTCCGTGATGATAATTTTGGTAATGTCATGGAACACTTCTACGATAGCGCAGGTATGACTATCTTGATTCTGTCATAAATTTGTCATGCATGTACATGCATGACAGAAAACGGGACCTACTGTGACAAACACGTATCATCACAGAAGTGTATTTTTTTTGTAGTGAAGTTTGGGTATGTATAAGAGATGTTGGAGTTGGGAACAAGTTAGGGGGGTCCCCGAGGCGGCCATGAGATTGGGGGGGGGGGTTGCCCCCACCCTCGTGGTGGCCTCGGGACTCCTCTGGTCCATCTACGGTACTCTGTGAGCTTCTTCTGGTCCAAAAATAATCTCCGTAAAATTTTAGGTCAATTGGACTCCGTTTGGTTTTCCTTTTCTGCGATACTCAAAAACAAAGAAAAAACAAAAACTGGCACTAGGCTCTAGGTTAATAGGTTAGTCCCAAAAATCATACAAAATAGCATATAAAACATCCAAGGTTGATAATATAATAGCATGGAACAATCAAAAATTATAGATACGTTGGAGACATATATGCATCCCCAGGCTTAATTCCTCCCCGTCCTCGAGTAGGTAATGATAAAAACAGAATTTTTGATGTGGAATGCTACCTAACATATTTATCCATGTAATTCTCTTTATTGTGGCTAGAATATCCAGATCCGAAAGATTCAAGACAAAAGTTTTTGACATAAAAATAATAATACTTCAAGCATTCTAACGAAATAATCATGTCTTCTCAAAATAACATGGCCAAAGAAAGCTATCCCTACAAAATCATATAGTCTGGCTATGCTCTATCTTCATCACACAAAATATTTAAATCATGCACAACCCCGATGACAAGCCATACAATAGTTTCATACTTTTGATGTTCTCAAACTTTTTCAATTTTCATGCAATACATGAGCATGAGCCATGGACATAGCACTATAGCAGGAATAGAATGTTGGTTGTGGAGAAAACAAAAAGGAGAAGACATTCTCACATCAACTAGGTGTATCAACGGGCTATGGAGATGCCCATCAATAGATATCAATGTGAGTGAGTAGGGATTGCCATGCAACGGATGCACTAGAGCTATAAGTGTATGAAAGCTCAAAAAGAAACTAAGTGAGTGTGCATCCAACTTGCTTGCTCACGAAGACCTAGGGCATTTTGAGGAATCCCATTGTCGGTGTCAAAACCGGCGGATCTCGGGTAGGGGGTCCCGAACTGTGCGTCTAGGCCGGATGGTAACAGGAGGCATGGGACACAATGTTTTACCCAGGTTCGGGCCCTCTTGATGGAGGTAAAACCCAACGTCCTGCTTGATTGATATTGATGATATGGGTAGTACAAGAGTAGATCTACCACGAGATCAGAGAGGCTAAACCCTAGAAGCTAGCCTATGGTATGATTGTATGTTATGGTTGTTGTCCTACGGACTAAAACCCTTCGATTTATATAGACACCAGAGAGGGTTAGGGTTACACAAGGTCGGTTACAAAGGAGGAGATATGCATATCCGTATTGCCTAGCTTGCCTTCCACGCCAAGTAGAGTCCCATCCGGACACGAGATGAAGTCTTCAATCTTGTATCTTCATAGTCTGACAGTCCGGCCAAAGGATATAATCCGGCTGTCCGGAGACCCCCTAATCCAGGACTCCCTCGGTAGCCCCCGAACCAGGCTTCAATGACGATGAGTCCGACGCGCAGTATTGTTTTCGGCATTGTAGGGCGGGTTCCTCTCCAAATTCCGTGTACATGTCGAAATAGTGTCCAGCCTCTTGTGAATGTTGCACTCCTTCGCTTCCACGCCCAATAATGGCCACTTTCCACGTGTCGAGCAAATGTGAAGAGCCAGGGTGTTTTTACATTCCCCCCCTAGATGTGTGAATGAGCTGCCTATTAAAAAGACAAGGATTTAGATCCAAATCACACCATCCTCCCTTGGCGAGCCTTCATCGGAGCGCATTCGACAGAGATCCATTCCATCATGGTCGATCGACGCTCCTCCTCTCGCTCCCCTAGCCCCAAGCCTGGAGATTGGGAGAGATGATCCGTCCCGCACAGCAAATTAGTGATGCTTCAGACCAAGGGATTTCTTCCCCCAGCATACATGGTCCCGGTTCAAGCCGGGCTTGCCACCTATAATGGCGGAGAGCAAGCGGAGAGCCTTCCCAATCCCTCCAAGGGAGAGCGGGTATGACTTGTCCCTTATTTGGTAAGAGGGCTCGGATTTCCAATTCATCCGTTTCTACGGCGGCTCCTGGAGTTCTACGGCCTCCAGTTGCACAACCTTACGCCTGCCTCCATGCTGCACATCGCGGGATTCGTAGCCCTTTATGAGTTGTTTTTGGGCTGTGAGGCTCAGTTCTCTCTGTGGAAGAAGTTGTTCTGCTTTTTGCCCTGTTCTCAGAAGGGGTCAATATATCAAGTGGTCGGAGCTGAAGTGTGGCGTATTGCCGGGACAGGTTACCTGTCCGGAACCCCAAAGATGACATTCGAAGACTGGCCTTCAGAATGGTTTTATATAGAAGACGCCCCCTCCCGGATCCTATTAGAATCGGCCTTCCTGAGTTCGACAACGCCCCTTTGAAGATGACAGGTATGTTGTTTACCTAATGAGCCGGATAAGTTTTTTAGCTCGATCCGGATTGACCATGATCGAGGTCATGGCCATATGTATTATGCGGGGGGTGCAGCCGCTTCAATATAGAGGCCACCCCATGTGGGATTTCAACGGGGAGGATGACGCCACCCGCCACGGCCGCAAAGGGCCGGGATCGGTTGCTGATCTAATAAAGATCTTATCCACTTTGTACAAGGGAGAAGAGGAGGAATTCCTTCGTGTCAACCCGCAGGGCGGATTTTCTATGTACAATCCTCCGAGCTGGGTAAGCGGAGACTTTTTCTCGCCCATCCGTTTCGTATTCCCGTAGTTAAGTATTCAGTCTAGCGATTTCATCGCAGGAGCTGCGCCAGGCTGTAAAGGAGATAAACAGCCCCCCTCCACAACCCGAGGACCCTGGACGGTCCCTTGACCCGGCCTCCCAGGAGGATCCGGATATATCTGTGGTGCTGATCGATGGGGTATTTTACCAATCGAGTAATGACAACGCTTTGGTGGCCATTACGGCCGATTACCCCGGGCTACTTCCAGCCTCACAGGTGACTGAGACCGAAGTCCTAGCACTTCGAAAAGGGATTCGTCCTTGTGTGTTTTTGATTGCCGTATAACATCTGTGTTTTGCAGGGGAGGTCCTCGAGGCGGAAGGCCGAGCCTGCGGCGACTAGCCAACAAGGGGCCGCGAGGCCAGGCAGGCTGAAAAGACCCGCAGTCCGGATTGAGACACCGGCACAACGGTATGGCATGCCGTCTTTATTGCAAGACATTATTCTCAGAGGCATATTAACGCCCATGCCTTCTTTTCAGGAAAAAGAGCGCTCGCCGGACTATACCCATAGAGGCAACTAATCGCGCCTCCACCAGCAAGGCTCCAAGGCCGGATTCGGAGGCGGGAACAAGGCGTGCGCAGGGCGCTCCTCCGGCAGAGAATGCAGACAAACTGTCTGCCACCAATTCCGAGGTGGAAAGTGCCATGAACCACAGGCGTCACCGGACTGTTCTTCGTGACGCTTGTTTCTCCCAAGAGGCATTGGATGCCTTCAACTCGGGAGATGCATACCTCTGTGCCGCTCAAAATGGTCTATCCAGAGCCATGGAGCAGTATGTAAAAGACATACGGGTGAGAAAATTTGGTGATTATATATATATCAGTAGCCCCTGAGACTTGAAACAGTTAGAATAACTGATTTAAGGATCACTTGTTATGCAGGCTCTTACCGAAAATAATACTCAACTGTCCCAGGAGCTGGAAGAGTGCAGAGCCCAACTTCAGGCCGCATTGGCCACGGAGGGGGAGCCCAAAGAGACCCCCTCTGGTAACATATCCTTCGAATGATAAGTGTCATATAGGATGCGGCATATATGCAGATCTGACAATAAAAATTGCAGATGACGCTGGAGTAAATCCGGATAAGCAACAACTCCTATGCGAGCTGAAGGCCAGTGAGAGTGTGCTTATGAGGGTGAGGCAGGAGAAGAATGATCTCCTAGATGCCAACACCAAGCTGGGCGTGGAACTAAAAGATGTTTGTGCCCAACTGCCAGACTCTGTTAAGGAGAATCGGCGGTTTCGACGCGGCATATTTAGTAGTGCTTGAATGAACTTTGAAAAAGAGTTCGGTGAGGAAGCTGGCTGATAGAGTTATGTCTGTAGGTATGCTAACAGGTCTTCCTGCCGAGGAAATGCCCGGTTCAATGGGTGACCTTCTTCCCGAGCTCTCACAGCTGCACGAACGAGTTCGGCAGGTGATGCAAGGCGTCGCCCAGGCCTTGTGGCCATCCGTCTCCATACCCGAAGGCCTTGGAGAGCTTGAAGAAAAGCTGAAGGGAGCGCGGCGGCACTTCCGATTATGGAAGATATCGGCCTGCCATTAGGGCGCCAGGGAAGCCTGGGCAATGGTGAAGAAACGGTACACGAAGGCTGACCCGAACCACATGGCCGAAGTCGGACCTGTGGGGCCTGATGGGAAGGAGATCCCTGTGAGCTTAGTGTATGGCCAAGTAGAATTGGCCGCAAAGTATTCCCAACAGGACTGTAGACTAGACAGCCTATTGGATGGTATTGAAGAGGAATTCAACTAGTCAAATTGACTATGTAATTTAAAGTGACATGTATAATGCCTTCTAGCCGGATTGTAGATTGTTTTTCATGGCGGACCTTTTCGCTTCAACCTCAGGACCCGACGGTCCGGAGTGTATCCGAATACCCTCTCGATTATGTAAGAACCGGAGCATGCGTGGAGACCAGGCGTAGGGGTCATTAGTGCTTTATCAGACAAGTGCCCAACTAGTTATGTTATATTACATGGGTAGTAAGACACATCTTCCAGGGAGAATAGTTCTATTAAGGGTTAGCATGCCCTAAAGTGCATGTCCGGACTGCGATAAGAAGCGCAGAAAAAGCATCTGGGGGCAAATATGGATAATAAATAAAAGTCATATTTTGTTCACCGACCGAATATTCCCTTAAGAATGCTAGCTTTCGGCTTCACCCAGTCTGAGGTACACATCCGGCTGACCCGGTGGTAACAATCGCAGAGGTGCTCCCCTTATGCCCTAGAAGAATTAACAGGAACGTAGGGCATAAATACAAGAGCCAGGCAACCCAGCTTGGCCAAAACTTAAGTCATATCGATGCATATAATGGTGAAAAAAGGTACATGCGGAAGTATAACACACGTGTTGGGCGTGAGGCCCAGGTAAATAATTTAAGCTTCTGTGAAGGAAGCCCCCAGGTATGGAGAGTGCGGCTAGCGCATTTGTAATGTACAAGTGAGGCACAAGGTGACCCTTGAAGGCCTAGAGAAATAATAAGAAAAATAAAGAAAGGGAAACAAGACGGATGATGCATATGCAGAAAATGGACAAAGGGAGGGGACTAACATAGAGTCCGGTGGTAGGCGTAGAATCTTCGAACCTGGCTGCGTTCCATGGGTTCGGCTCGAGTCGACTAGTCGATGCATCCCGCAGTCGGTATGCTCCACCGGTCAGTACTTGGTCGATAATGAAGGGACCTTCCCATTTGGGCTTGAGCTTGTTCTTTTTCTTATCCGGCAGTCGTAGAACTAGTTCGCCAATGTTATAAGTTTTGGCCCGTACTTCTCTGCTTTGGTATCTGCGAGCCTGTTGCTGGTAAAATGCGGAACGAGCTTTGGCTATGTCGTGCTCTTCCTCCAAGGTGTCCAGACTGTCCTGCCGATCGAGCTCGACTTCTCTTTCTTTGTACATGCGCACTCGAGGTGAGTCATGAATTATGTCACGGGGCAAGACTGCCTCTGCGCCGTACACCATAAAAACGGTGTATATCCGGTACTACGATTCGACATGGTCCGCAACCCCCAGAGTATGGAGTCGAGCTCCTCTACCCAGTGCGTGTCAGACTCCGTTAAGGAATGCACTAATCTGGGTTTAATGCCACTCATTATAAGACCGTTTGCTCGTTCGACTTGACCGTTGGTTTGTGGGTGATAGACTGAAGCATAATCGAGCTCGATGCCCATTTTGCTGCACCAGAGTTTTACCTCGTCGGCCATGAAGTTCGTGCCGTTATCAGTGATGATGTTGTGGGGGACGTCGTAACGGTGTACAACCCTGGATATGAAATCTATCACTGGTCCGGATTATGCTGTTTTAACCAGTTTAGCCTCTATCCATTTGGTGAATTTATCCACCATGACCAATAAGTATGTTTTCTTGTGGGTTCCCCCTTTAAGGGGTCCAACCATGTCAAGCCCCAGACCACGAAGGGCCATGTAATAGGGATTGTTTGGAGGGCGGTGGGTGGCATGTAGCTTTGATTTGCAAAGAGCTAGCAACCGGCGCAACGTTGGACCAAGTCCTGTGCATCTGCCCGGGCCGTTGGCCAATAGAATCCTGTACGGAAGGCCTTGCTTACAAGAGCCCGGTCTGCGGCGTGATGACCGCCGAGTCGGGCGTGAATTTCTGCCAAAAGGTTCCGCCCTTCCTCTTCGGAGATGCACCTTTGAAGGACTCCGGTAGTGCTTTTCTTGTACAATTCTCCCTCATGGACCCTGTAGGCCTTGGATCGCCGCACTATGCAGCGTGCCTCATTTTGGTCTTCCGGAATGTCCTATCTAGTTAGGTAGGCCAGGAATGGTTCTGTCCACGGGGTAATAATGGCCATTATTTCGTGGGCTGAATGTGTTATTTCGGTGGCGGAGCCTCCGATTGTGTCAGAGAGTTCGATATCGGGTATTTTGGCCGGGTCCGGACTATTGTTACCGGTGTCCCCTTCCCATGCAATGGATGGCTTGAAGAGCCTTTCCAGAAATATGTTGGGAGGGACCGCGTCGCGTTTTGCGCCGATGCGGGCGAGGATATCCGCCACCTGATTATTTTCCCGAGCCACATGGTGAAATTCGAGCCCCTCGAACCGAGCTGACATTTTTAGGACGGCATTGCGATAAGCTGCCATTTTCGGATCCTTGGCATCAAAGTCTCCATTTATTTGGGATATCGCAAGGTTTGAATCCCCGCGCACCTCAAGGCGTTGAATGCCCATGGATACTGCCATCCGGAGACCATGTAGAAGGGCCTCATATTCAGCTGCGTTGTTGGAGTCCGTATACATTATCTGTAGTACATATTGAACTGTATCTCCTGTTGGGGACGTTAAAACGACGCCAGCCCCCAGACCAGCCAACATTTTGGAGCCGTCGAAGTGCATGATCCAGTTTGAATATGTGTCGTACTCCTTAGGGAGTTCAGCTTCCGTCCACTCGGCGACGAAGCCAGCCAAAACTTGCGACTTAATAGCTCGCCGTGGCTTGTAAGTTATGTCGAACGGGAGGAGCTCAATGGCCTATTTGGCAATCCGGCCCGTCGCGTCGCGGTTGTTTATAATATCGTTAAGTGGTACTTCCGAGGCTGCCGTTATCGAACACTCTTGAAAGTAGTGTCGCAGCTTCCGGGATGCCATAAATACCGCGCACGCTATCTTCTGATAATGCGGGTACCGTGATTTGCATGGAGTAAGGACAGTGGACACATAGTAAACCGGCTTTTGAAGGGGGAATTTGTGTCTGTCCATTTCTCGCTCGACGACCAGCACTGCGCTTACTACTTGATGAGTTGCCGCAATGTATAATAGCATTGGTTCGCCAATGTTTGGCGCGGCCAGGACTGGGTTTGTTGCCAATATGGCTTTTATTTTGTTGAGTCCGGCCACGGTGGCATCCGTCCACTCGAAGTGTTCAGTGCGCCGGAGGAGGCAATAAAGGGGTAATGCCGTTTCTCCCAAGCGGCAGATAAAGCGGCTTAGAGCCGCCACGCATCCGGTTAATTTTTGTATTTGTTTGAGGTCTGTTGGGGGAGCCAACTGTGACAATGCTCGGATTTTGGCCGGATTAGCTTCAATACCTCTACTGGAGACAATGAATCCCACGAGTTTTTCGGCTGGTATGCCGAAAACACATTTTTCCGGATTGAGCTTGATGTCATATGTTCGGAGGTTATCGAATGTGAGCCTCAAGTCGTCGACTAGAGATTCAACATGCTTGGTTTTGACGACCACGTCATCTACATATGCCTCCACTGTTTTGCCGATCTGGTTTGCCAGACATGTCTGAATCATGCGCTAATATGTTGCGCCGGCGTTTTTGAGCCCGAAGGGCATTGTGTTGAAGCAGAATGGGCCATATGGTGTGATGAATGCCGTTGCGGCTTGGTCTGGCTCTGCCATTTTAATTTGATGGTAGCTGGAGTATGCGTCGAGGAAACACAATGAATCGTGTCCTGCGGTAGCATCGATGATTTGATCGATGCGGGAAGGGGGAAGGGATCCTTTGGGCAGGCCTTGTTAAGGTCCTTAAAATCGACGCACAAGCGCCAGGATTTGTCCTTCTTTGGTACCATCACCAGGTTTGCTAGCCAGTCCTGATGTTTTATGTCTCTGATGAATCCGGCCTCCAATAGCTTGGCTAGTTCCTCTCCCATGGCTTGTCTCTTAGGTTCGGAGAAACGCCGAAGAGCCTGCTTGACTGGCTTGAATCCTTTTAGGATATTTAGGCTGTGCTCGGCCAACCTGCATGGGATTCCTGGCATGTCTGAAGGGTGCCAGGCAAAAATGTCCCAGTTCTCGCGTAGGGACTCTCGTAGTGCGACGTCGACATCAGGGTTTAATTTTGCCCCGATGGAAGTTGTTTTTGTAGGGTCCGTCGGATGGACTTGGAATTTGACTATTTCGTCCGCCGGTTTAAAGGAGGTGGACTTGGATCTTTTATTGAGTATCACGTCGTCCCTGTTCACCGTGGGGCGCAGCGCAGTTAGTTCCTCGGCCGCAAGGGTTCAGACAGTGCCTCGAGGGCCAGTGCGGCTATCTTATTTTCGGCACGGTGTGCTATGTCCGGATCACAAGCAAGAGTGATGATTCCGTTGGGCCCAGGAATTTTGAGCGTCATGTACCGGTAATGGGGTATGGCTTGGAAGATTGTAAACGCCTCCCGCCCTAACAGAGTGTGGTATCCGCTGCTGAACGGGGACACTTGGAATGTAATTTCTTCGGACCTGTAATTATCCGGCCTGCAGAATACCACATCTAGTGTGATTTTCCTAGCACAGCGTGCTTCCTGACTGGGGATGATTCCTCTAAAGGTTGTGCTACTTTGCTCAATGCGGCTCCAGTCTATTTCCATCTTTTGAAGAGTTTCCTCATAGATGAGGTTTAACCTGCTGCCGCCGTCCATGAGTACCTTGGTGAGTCAAAAGCCGTCCATGATTGGACTGAGGACTAGTGCGGTTGGTGCTCGGGCTGTTCGGAATTTAGGTTCGTCATTGGCATTGAAGGTAATAGCCGTGTCGCTCCAAGGATTTATTTCTGCTATGTGGCAGATTTCGGCCATGTTGCAGAGTGTTCGCTTGCGTCTATTATTTGACGTGAAGGTCTCAAAGACCGTTAACACCGTATTGTTGTCCACGGGATGGTGCTCTATGGTATTTGGGAGGAGTAGATCCTCACCACTTTTGGCCACCTGCCGGAGTATCCAACATGCTCTAAGGTTGTGCGTTGGTATTGCATCCGATGTACTATGAATTTTGCAGGGTCCGTTGAGCCATCCCTCCAGTACGGTTCCTTGTCCTGTAGAGAGCTTTTTCTTTTTGGTAGTTAACCCAGGTGTATTGTGATAATGCACCCTTTTATTTCAGATTGTGTTTGTATTCAGGGCCGGATTATCCCAAAAAAAAATTCGGTTTTCCAGGCGCTTTCCGTCGCACAGTACTTTTGTACTATGGACACCAAGTCGACAAAGCGTGTAATTTCACGGTGACTTATGGCGTTGAGGATTCCCTTGTCCGTACACTTATTGCGGAAGAATGAAATTGTGTCTTCCTCGCGGCAATCCTTTATCCTATTCATGACCAGGAGGGATCTGGCCCAGTAATGGTGTACTGTTTCTTCGGGCTCTTGCCTAATTTGGGATAGATCGCTTATGTTTGGGTGGGTGGGTGGAATTGAACCTGAATCCTCACCCAATCTGAGACTCAGGGGCCAAGGAGTTTCTGAACTCAGAGGTTTGGATTCTTGGAGGTTTTCCAATAAATCTAGCCCGCTGCCTGACTCTAGGCTCAGGTCTTGAGTGACGTCCTCCCCTCCGCGGGTATCCGGCTTGGAGGGATCGGGAATCCGGACATAGCTAGTCCTTAAGATAGATAAAGGGTTTCCGCATTGTTCCTCCACCACTGCAACGTGATGGGTGACCTAGGGAGAGGTGATCTCTCTCAGATCGTGTTTAGGCCCAATCTGATCGTAGTCTGTAGCGACTCCCAGGGCGGCGATGCGATCCAAGAGCTCGTTTAGGGAAGAGAGCTCCATTGGATCTAACTACTCGGCGAGTTCCGAGTTGACGTGAAGATTGCTTTTGATGACCCGAGAAGTCATCGTCAGCGCGGCGGCCGAACAGGCGGTCATAAGAAAACCAACTAGCCAGAGAGTTTGGCCGATAGCCAAAGCTCCCTCAGCAACAATGTCGTCTTTAAAGATGGGATGAGGCATCCTTCCTGATGGCGACGGCATAGCGGAACTCTCAATGAAAGGACCAATGTTGGTGTCAAAACCGGCGGATCTCGGGTAGGGGGTCCCGACTGTGCGTCAAGGCCGGATGGTAACAGGAGGCAGGGGACACAATGTTTTACCCAGGTTGGGCCCTCTTGATGGAGGTAAAACCCTACGTCCTGCTTGATTGATATTGATGATATGGGTAGTACAAGAGTAGATCTACCACGAGATCAAAGAGGCTAAACCCTAGAAGCTAGCCTATGGTATGATTGTATGTTATGGTTGTTGTCCTACGGACTAAAACCCTTCGGTTTATATAGACACCGGAGAGGGTTAGGGTTACACACGGTCGGTTACAAAGGAGGAGATATACATATCCGTATTGCCTAGCTTGCCTTCCACGCCAAGTAGAGTCCCATCCGGACACGAGACGAGGTCTTCAATCTTGTATCCTCATAGTCTAACAGTCCGGCCAAAGGATATAATCCGGCTGTCCGGAGACCCCCTAATCCAGGACTCCCTCACCCATCATTGGAATATACAAGCCAAGTTCTATAATGAAAGATTCCCACTAGTATATGAAAGTGAAAACATAGGAGACTCTCTATCATGAAGATCATGGTGCTACTTTGAAGCACAAGTGTGGTAAAATGATAGTAACATTGTCCCTTCTCTCTTTTTTCTCTTTTTTTTGTTTTTTTCAGGCCTTCTCTTTTTTATGGCCCATTTTTTCTTTTATTTTTTTTATTTTTCGTCTGGAGTCTCATCCTGACTTGTGGGGGAATCGTAGTCTCCATCATCCTTTCCTCACATGGGACAATGCTCTAATAATGAGGATCATCACACTTTTATTTACTTGCAACTCAAGATTTACAACTCGATACTTAGAACAAGCTAGGCAATATGACAATGATGAAGCGTGTAATAATAAACAGAACGGTGGAAAGTTGCATGGCAATATATCTCAGAATGGCTTTGGAAATGCCATAATAGGTAGGTATGGTGGCTGTTTTGAGGAAGGTATATGGTGGGTTTATGGTACCGGCGAAAGTTGCGCGGTACTAGAGAGGCTAGCAACGGTGGAAGGGTGAGAGTGCGTATAATCCATGGACTCAACATTAGTAATAAAGAACTCACATAGTTATTGCAAAAATCTATTAGTTATCAAAATCAAGTACTACGTGCATGCTCCTAGGGGGATAGATTGGTGGGAAAAGACCATCGCTCGTCCCCAACCGCCACTCATAAGGAAGACAATCTAAAAATAAATCATCCTCCGACTTCCTTACATAACGGTTCACCATATGTGCATGCTACGGGAATCACAAACTTTAACACAAGTATCTCTCAAATTCACAACTACTCAACTAGCATGACTCTAATATCACCATCTTCATATCTCAAAACAATCATCAAGTATCAAACTTGTCATAGTATTCAATGCACTTTATATGAAAGTTTTTATTATACCCATCTTGAATGCCCATCATAGTAGGACTAATTTTTTAACCCAAGAAAATTACCATGCTGTTCTAAAGGACTCTCAAAATAATATAAAGGAAGCATGAGAGATCAACAATTTCTTCAAAATAAAACTACTGCCATGCTCTAACATATATAAGTGAAGTACTAGAGCAAATGACAAACTACTCCAAAAGATATAAGTGAAGATCAATGAGTAGTTGAATAATTATGCAACTATGTGAAGACTCTCTAACATTTAAGAATTTCAGATCTTGGTATATTATTCAAACAACAAGCAAAACAAAAGAAAATGAAATGACGCCCCAAGCAAAACACATATCATGTGGTGAATAAAAATATAGCTCCAAGTAAAGTTACCGATGAACAAAGACGAAAGAGGGGATGCCATCCGGGGCATCCCCAAGCTTAGGCACTTGGTTGTCCTTGAATATTACCTTGGGGTGCCTTGGGCATCCCCAAGCTTAGGCTATTGCCACTCCTTATTCCATAGTCCATCGAATCTTTACCCAAAACTTGAAAACTTCACAACACAAAACTTAACAGAAAACTCGTAAGCTTTGTTAGTATAAGAAAATAAATCACCACTTAGGTACTATTGTGAACTCATTCTAAATTCATATTGGTGTAATATCTACTGTATTCCAACTTATCTATAGTTCATACCCTCCGATACTACTCATAGATTCATCAAAATAAGCAAACAACACAATGAAAACAGAATCTGTCAAAAACAGAACAGTCTGTAGAAATCTGAAGGTTTCGAATACTTCTGTCACTCCAAAAATTATGAAATAAATTGGTGGAGCATATGAATTTGTATACTCCCTCCATTCCACAATGTAGTGCCTATAGATTTTTCTGAAATTCAAACTTTCCCAACTTTGACCAAGTGTATAGAGAAAATTATCTGCTTCTACAATACCAAACATGTATATTCTGAAAATATAACTCATGATGTTTCCAATGATGTGCATTTGGCATTCTAGATGTACCCAATTTTCGCTATAAATATGATCAAAGTTTGTAATGTTTGACTTCTAAAATAATCTATAGGCACTCACTTATGGAACGGGGGGAGTATTAATCATCTGCAAAAAGAATCAAGCTAAACGCACTCTCTAGTAAAAAATGGCGGCTAATCTCGTGAGAGCAAAAAAATTTGTCTTTTACAGCAAGATCGCAAAGACTTCACACAAGTCTTCCCAAAGGTTCTACTTGGCACAAACACTAACTAAAACATAAAACCACATGTAAACAGAAGCTAGATGAATTATTTATTACTAAACAGGAGCAAAAAGCAAGGAACAAAAATAAAATTGGGTTGCCTCCCAACAAGCCCTATTGTTTAACGCCCCTAGCTAGGCATGATGATTTCAATGATTCTCACATAAAAGATAAGAATTGTAACATAAAGAGAGCATCATGAAGAATATGACTAGCACATTTAAGTCTAACCCACTTCCTATGCATAGGGATTTTGTGAGCAAACAACTTCTGGGAACAAGACTCAACTTGCATAGGAAGGTAAAACAAGCAAATCTTCAAGATTTTGAACACATAGAGAGGAAACTTGATATTATTGCAATTTCTACAAGCATATGTTCCTCCCTCATAATAATTACATGTAGGATCATAAGCAAAATCGACAATATAGCTATCAGAAAACATATTCTTAACACGATCCACATGTATGCAAAGTTGACACTCTTCCAAAATAGTGGGATTAACATTAACTAAAGTCATGACCTCTCCAAACCCACCTTCATAATTATCACAGTAAGATTCAACACCCTCCAAAATAGTGGGATCATTACTTCCTAAAGTTGACACTCTTCCAAGCCCACTTTCATCAATATAATCATCATAAATAGGGGGCATGCTATCATCAAAATAAATTTTCTCATCAAAACTTGGGGCACAAAAAATATCATTTTCATCAAACATAGCATCCCCAAGCTTGTGGCTTTGCATATCATTAGCATCATAGATATCCAAGGCATTCATACTACAACGTCGCAATCATGCTCATCATACAAAGATTTAGTGCCAAACATTCTAATGCATTCTTCTTCTAACACTTCGGCACAATTATCGGAATCCTTATTTTCATGAAAGATATTAAAAAGATGAAGCATATGAGGTATCCTCAATTCCATTTTTTTAAAATTTTATTTTATAAACTAAACTAGTGATAAAACAAGAAACAAAAAGATCTGATTGCAAGATCTAAAGATATACCTTCAAGCGCTAACCTCCCCGGCAACGGCGCGAGAAAAGAGCTTGATGTCTACTACACAACATTCTTCTTGTAGACATGGTTGGGCCTCCAAGTGCAGAGGTTTGTAGGACAGTAGCAAATTTCCCTCAAGTGGATGACCTACGCTTTATCAATCCGTGGGAGGCGTAGGATGAAAATGGTCTCTATCAAACAACCCTACAACCAAATAGCAAAGAGTATCTTGTGTCCCAACACACCCAATACAATGGTAAATTGTATAGGTGCACTAGTTCGGCGAAGAGATGGTGATACAAGTGCAATATGGATGGTAGATATAGGTTTTTGTAATCTGAAAATATAAAAACAGCAAGGTAGCAGGTGGTAAAAGTGAGCGTAAACGGTATTGCAATGCTAGGAAACAAGGCCTAGGGTTCATACTTTCACTAGTGCAAGTTCTCTCAACAATAATAACATAATTGGATCATGTAACTATCCCTCAACATGCAACAAAGAGTCACTCCAAAGTCACAAATAGCAGAGAGCAAACGAAGATATTATTGTACGGTACGAAATCACCTCAAAGTTATCCTTTCTGATCGATCTATTCAAGAGTCCGTAGTAAAATAACACAAACCTATTCTTTCCGTTCAATCTATCCTAGAGTTCGTACTAGAATAACACCTTAAGACACAAATCAACCAAAACCCTAATGTCATCTAGATACTCCAATGTCACCTCAAGTATCCGTGGGTATGATTATACGATATGTATCACACAATCTCATATTCATCTATTCAACCAACACAAAGAACTTCAAAGAGTCCCCCAAAGTTTATACCGGAGAGTCAAGACGAAAACGTGTGCCAACCCCTATGCATAAGTTCACGAGGTCACGGAACTCGCAAGTTGATCACCAAAACATACATCAAGTGGATCACATGAATATCCCATTGTCACCACAGATAAGCAGATGCAAGACATACATCAAGTGTTCTCAAATCCTTAAAGACTCAATCCGATAAGATAACTTCAAAGGGAAAACTCAATCCATTACAAGAGAGTAGAGGGGGAGAAATATCATAAGATCCAACTATAATAGCAAAGCTCGCTATACTTCAAGATCGTGCCGAATCAAGAACACAAGAGAGAGAGAGAGATCAAACACATAACTACTGGTACATACCCTCAACCCCGAGGGTGAACTACTCCCTCCTCGTCATGGAGAGCGTCGGGATGATGAAGATGGCCACCGGAAAGGGATTCCCCCCCCCCTCCGGCAGGGTGCCAGAACGGGTCTAGATTGGTTTTTGGTGGCTACAGAGGCTTGCGGCGGCGGAACTCCCGATATAGGTTTCTTTCTAGAATTTTGGGTATATATAAGAGATGTTGGAGTTGGGAACAAGTCAGGGGGGTCCCCGAGGCGACCACGAGATAGGGGGTTTTCCCAGGGGGTAGGGCGCGCCCCCCACCCTCGTGGTGGCCTCGGGACTCCTCTGGTCCATCTCCGGTACTCCATGGGCTTCTTCTGGTCCACAAACTATCTCCGTGAAATTTCAGGTGAATTGAACTCCGTTTGGGTTTCCTTTTCTACGATACTCAAAAACAAGGAAAATTTAGAAACTGGCACTCGGCTCTAGGTTAATAGGTTAGTCCCAAAAATCAAATAAAATAGCATATAAATGCATATAAAACATCCAAGGTTGATAATATAATAGCATGGAACAATCAAAAATTATAGATATGTTGGAGACGTATTAGTGCAGCATATGGATGTGATAGTGGGAAAGCACGACGTTGAACAAGGTGGAAAAGGGAGGAATCAGGCCAGCCCGTAGGGTCTCAATGAAGAATTGGACCTCAGTTGATGTCCTATCAACAGAGGCGCGGGATGCAGGCCAGGCCACCGTCTTCCCCCATTCGTTGAAGCCGGTGGCGAGCGCTGGGTGGACCTTGTCCATGGCTTACTGGTTGAGCACCAACGACCGACCAACGGCGGGTTCAATGCCAGGTGTGGCTCGGCTAAAGACTGGGACTTCTTCTTCCCCTTCTCCATTCGGCTCAGTGCCATGGCGACGGGGAGGGCCGAGCTTGGGTCGAGTTGGGAGAGGAGGTTGTTGTTTTGGAAGGCGGAAGAATTGGAGAAGTGCGTCGCCAGCAACAAGGGAATTACTGTATAGGTCACGGTGGCCGCCTAGCTAGGCGGATATCAAGGTAGAATGGGGAAGCAGAGACGCCCACGTCCCATCAATCGCCACGCGTGAGTCAAGGCCGCAGGCTGTTGGGGCCCATGGCTCTCTGCACTTGCCCCTTGGCTTCACCTTGAAGCCAAGTCCGAGCGCGCCTTGGGCCCGGGGGATACTGTCGGCGTCCTGGGAACGGGGGTCCCTAGACTTGCATGCCTGCGGCCCATGCCATGGCTCCACCAGCGGCCCCGTACGGCCCATTTTCATCAGTGAACACTCAAGACCCTCGTGAGGGGCCAAGCCTCGTGAGGCGAACGACACAAGACCTCCTCGGGGGTGGCCTCACCAGGCTGGCTCATGAGGGGCGGAGAGATCAAGGCGAGGGGCACCTCGCGAGGTCCCTGTGACGCAAGCCATGACGACCAACGCCAGGCGGGCGCCAGCGCGCACATCATACTCGTTTCCACTTTGGTGCTAAAGAGGCAAGCGCAGGCGAGGAGTCCCGAGGCATCAGGGAAAGGTTTCCATATCAATGCAACAAGACCAAGACCAGCAGGACGGCAGGACAGAGGTCACGATGGAGCCCAGGACGGCGTCACCACCGGAGCCTTTGGCAGGCGAAGACCACCTTTTGTTAGGATAACTTGTAATAGTAGTCTCCGTTCGAATTTGGCCATTGTAGGATCCCTTCTCGCCTACATTTGGGAAGAGGACCAGGGCCTCTATAAAGAGGACTAGCCACCACAGTAGCTAGGGGGAGACCATTCTGATCATCCTCAACCACACAAGCTCTCCGAGCTAAAGGACCGCCTCTCGTCAGGAGGTTGTTCTTCCCTTGTGCTCATTCATCCTTAGTCCAAGAGGCAATCCACCATGTTACACTGGAGTAACGTATTACACCACATTGGTGGACGGAACCAGTATAAACCCCGTGTCCTTTGTTCTGCGAGTTCGACATGCTGAGCTTTGAGATTATGGTGAGAGCGTGAGCTGGGGGGAGGGGAGATCTTCGTGCGCACCCCAGAGTTCGAACCTCAAGGGTTTTGCCGGAACCCGAAATCCGACAATCTAGATATGCAATTAGGTGAGCAACCTATATGATGCAACAACAATAGGCACACGAGCAAGCAATGGATGAAACACAATGTAAGCTTGCACAAGTAAAGGTACGGAATAACCAAGAGTGGAGCCGGTGAAGACGAGGATGTGTTACCGAAGTTCCTTCCCTTTGAAGGGAAGTACGTCTCCGTTGGAGCGGTGTGGAGGCACAATGCTCCCCAAGAAGCCACCAGTGCCATCATAATCTCCTCACGCCCTCACACAATGTGAGATGCCGTGATTCCACTATTGGTGCCCTTGGAGGCGGCGACCGAACCTTTACAAACAAGGTTGGGGCAATCTCCACAACTTAATTGGAGGCTCCCAACAACACCATGAAGCTTCACCACAATGGAATATGGCTCCGCGGTGACCTCAACCATCTAGGGTGCTCAAACACCCAAGAGTAACAAGATCTGCAAGGGATTAGTGGGGGAAATCAAATTTCTCTTGGTGGAAGTGTAGATCGGGGCCTTCTCAACCAATCCCTAGAGAATCAACAAGTTTGATTGGCTAGGGAGAGAGATCGGGCGAAAATGGAGCTTAGAGCAACAATGGAGCTTAGGGATGGAAGAGGTAGTCAACTCGGAGAAGAAGACCCCCCCTTTTATGGTGATAGGACAAATCCCATTATCCACTTACTCAGCCCGCGACGTGCGGTACTAATGCACCAGGCATGTGGTACTACCACAAGGGCCTGGGGTACTACTGCGGGGCACAACGGTAGTACCGCATGCGCGACATGAGCTAGACCAGCCCTGATGCGTTGATGCAAAGAGCGGTAGAATTGCCGGAGCGGTATTACTGCTCCCCCTTGCGGTACTACCACAAGGCAGGGTTTGTCTGGGCTGGGAAGACATGGACGAATAAAAATACATCCGTGACTACTTCCACTGAGAAACGATCTATGCAAAACTCTGACACGGTACTACCGCAAGAAGGGAGCGGTACTACCACAAGGGCATGTGGTACTACCGCGACCCCGGCCGGTACTATCGTGGGCCACTGCGGTACTACGGCTCCTCTGAGCAGTACTACCGCATGCCATAGCACAACAAACACTAGGAGTACTTAATTTTGCGGAGACACGGATAAACAGTGGTTACGCCAAAAGGTGCAAGGGAAAAGGGGGTGCAAAAGGAACAGACGTGAACTTGATGATTCCACCCAAACCTTTCCAACGCGGATCCCCTCTTAATAGTACGGCTTTCCTACGACTCAAATCCATCGAAAAGAAACATAGGGCAAACTCCATCTTCACTAGACTCCGAGGGGCAACGAATCATCTTGTGCCTAAATCATGAGATATCTGAAAAGCTCAATGCACACGATTAGTCCGCAAATGCATTGTCATCAATCACCAAAACCACTTAGGGATAAATATGCCCTTACAATCTCCCCCTTTTTGGTGGATTGATGACAATACGGGATTTGCACATAGGGATATAAAATGAAACATAGGCAAACCCAACATGTATAAAATATAGACGGGCTCCCCCTAGATGTATGCTCTCTAGAGAGATGCTTTGGACTGCACGGCACGCATACTAGGATCAACACTCACCCTATTTTTATAGACGAGGCATAACTTGCAACAATATAACTAACACTAAGCAAGGAGGGAAGGTAATGAATATGAGCATAAAGTAACGGGCACAAGATAGCATAGGCTCACAGACTATTAAGCATGAAAGATAACAAGATAAGCTAGAGTGCATATGTCTTACACCATATGATAGGGAACCAGGTTGACGAGCACAAAATAAACCAAAGTAAACAAGGTTCAACATAACGAAAGCAAAGCAACAATGCGAAATAGGACATGACACAAGACTCGCAAATCGTACTCTCTCTCCCCCTTTGGCATCGAGACACCAAAAAGGTAGAGAGGACACCTACGACACAGGTGGTAGCTCAGCTACAGTGATCGCTCATCGCGCTCCTCATCGGTCTCAGTAGTGGGAATGGGCTCCTCCTCTGACTCAGTCCACTAGTAACCCTGCTTCGCCATCCAGGCGGCCTCAGGAGTGATGACCCTCTCGGACCCGCCTGACACGTGCTCGTCGAACGTCCTCAAGATCCTCCTGCCGTGTCGGCGACTCTCCTTCTGAGCAACATGGGACTCGTACTGTCCCTTGGCCTGCATGCAGAACAGGGCCTTCATCTTGTTCTTCAGCTCCTTAGCCCAAGTGGGCTCAGACGATGGAGGAGTTTATCCATCAGAACTGTCGTCATCCGCCTCCTCCTCCGCGATCTCATCCTCATCCACATCCATCCTAGCAGCCTCTGCCTCAGCCCGGGTACTGGTCTTAGCCCACTAGTTCTTGATGCGCAGCTTGATAGGCTCATGACGAATCCCGTTGGGGGCTTCAAAATCTTCATCGGGATAGAGCTGCTCCACAGTCTTTGAGATCAAGATATGCAGGTAAGGTCCATAGATGGGCACCTTACGGTTGAGCACGGCAAACTGCAGCTCACACCACATGATGTGGGAGATGATACGTCTCCGTCCCATCTATAATTTTTGATTGTTCCATGCAAATATTATACAACTTTCATATACTTTTGGCAACTTTTTATATTATTTTTGGGACTAACATATTGATCCAGTGCCTAGTGCCAGTTCCTGTTTGTTGCATGTTTTATGTTTCAAAGAATATCCATATCAAACGGAGTCTAGACGGGATAAAAACAAACAGAGCTTATTTTCAGAATATTTGGAAAATCTGGGAGAAAGATCAACGCGAGATGGTGTCCGAGGTGGGCACGAGGCAGGGGGCGCGCCCCACCCCCCTGGGCGCGCCCCTGACCCTCGTGGTCCACCTGTAAGGCGGTTGATGACCTTCTTCGCCGCGAAAAATCTAATTTTTGGTAAAAAAATCACGGCGAAGGTTTTGGTCCAATCGGAGTTACGGATCTCCATATATATACGAAACGGTGAAAGGGCAGCACAAGAGAACATAGAAACGTTGAGAGACAGAGAGACAGATCCAATCTCGGAGGGGCTCTTGCCCCTCCCATGCCATGGAGGCCAAGGGCCAGAGGGGAAACCCTTCTCCCATCTAGGGAAGAGGGCAAGGAAGAAGAAGACGAAGGGTCCCCCTCTCCCCTTCTCTTCCGGTGGCGCCGGAACGCTGCCATGGCCATCATCATCACCGCGATCTACACCAACACCTCCGCCATCTTCATCAACATCTCCATCACCTTCCCCCCTCTATCTATAGCAGTCCACTCTCCCGCAACCCGCTGTACCCTCTACTCGAACATGGTGCTTTATGCTTCATATTATTATCCAATTATGTGTTGCCATCCTATGATGTCTGAGTAGATTTTCGTTGTCCTATCGGTGGTTGATGAATTGCTATGATTGATTTAATTTTCTTGTGGTTATGTTGCTATCCTTTGGTGCCCATCATATGAGCGCGCGTGGATCACACCATAGGGTTAGTTGTATGTTGATAGGACTATGTATTGGAGGGCAAGAGTGACAGAAGCTTCAACCTAGCATAGAAATTGATGCATACGGGATTGAAGGGGGACCAATATATCTTAATGCTATGGTTGGGTTTTACCTTAATGAATGTTAGTAGTTGTGAATGCTTGCTAATAGTTCCGATCATAAGTGCATAGAATTCCAAGTCAGGGATGACATGCTAGCAGTGGCCTCTCCCACATAATACTTGCTATCGGTCTAGTAAAGTAGTCAATTGCTTAGGGACAATTTCGCAACTCCTACCACCACTTCTCCATACTCGCTATATTTACTTTATTGCTTCTTTACTTACAACAGCCCCTACTTTTATTTACTTGCTCTTTATTATCTTGCTAACCTATCCAACAACACCTACAAAGTACTTCTAGTTTCATACTTGTTCTAGGTAAAGCGAACATCAATCGTGCGTAGAGTTGTATCGGTGGTCGACAGAACTTGAGGGAATATTTGTTCTGCCTTTAGCTCCTCGTTGGGTTCGACACTCTTACTTATCGAAAACTGTTGCGATCCCCTATACTTGTGGGTTATCAAGACCTTTTTCTGGCACCGTTGCCGGGGAGCAATAGCGTGGGGTGAATATTCTTGTGTGTGCTTGTTTGCTTTATCACTAAGTAATTTTTATTTGTTGTTCTTAGTTGTTCTTTATCTTTAGTTATGGATATGGAACACAAAATACCAAAAAAATTAGGTGTACTTGTTGCTCATGGAGATGAGGAACCTCCTAAAACCCTCGATGCTTGTTATGTGACAGAAATTATGTACTACTTTGATAATCCTGGGAAAACATCATTCAATCTGGTAATGGGAGTAGCGTTGGATCAACGTGAATACTTTAGGGATTATCGCTTGACACAAAAAGGGAAACTATTATGGGATCAAATTTATATATTGAAGTGGTATGCTCGGCAAGTATGCTTGAGATATAATTACACTTGTTGCTCTAGGATGAAGGCTCCACACCTTCCCTTTTCATGTGAATTTAATGATAATGAAACTTTGGCTTCTTATGCTAGAGCTATATATGATTACTATGATGTGGAACAAATAGAAGAATTTGTTGCTTTTAAGGGTGCTTATGAAATTGAATCTTTGTTTGAAAAGTATGAAGCTTTTGATGATGATGTTTATAGGCCTGAAAATTTAGCTATCCTAAAATATTGCTATGATAATTATGAATATAATTCCTATATTAACGCGCTTATTGAGAAAGTCTCTGTTGTCCAAGAAGAGACTAATATTTTGCAGGAATCTATGGAAGAAGAAGTTGATGAAACTATGAGCTCATTGGATGAAAAAGATGAGGAGGAGAGCGAATAACAAAAGGAGGAAGAGTGGATTGATCACCCGTGCTCACCTTCTAATGAGAGTAACTCTTCAACGCATACATTGTTTAGTTCCCCTTCGTGCTTACCGAAGGATGAATGCTATGATAATTGCTATGATCCCGTTGATTCTTTTGAAATGTCCCTTTTTGATGATGCTTGCTATGCTTGTGGCTAAGATGCCAATATGAATTATGCTTATGGAGATGAACTTGCTATAGTTCCTTATGTTAAACATGAAGTTGTTGCTATTGCACCCACGCATGATAGTCCTATTATCTTTTTGAATTCTCCCAACTACACTATATCGGAGAAGTTTGCACTTATTAAGGATTATATTGATGGGTTGCCTTTTACCGTTACACATGATGATTTTGATAGATATAACATGCATGTGCTTGCTGCTCCTACTTACAATTATTATGAGAGAGGAACTATATCTCCACCTCTCTATGCTTCCAATATGATAAAATTGCAAGGAACTATTTATACTATGCATTGGCCTTTACTATGTGTGAATGAATTGTTCTTTTATGACATGCCGACGCATAGGAAGAGAGTTAGACTTCATCATTACATGATATATGTTACTTTGTGCTCACTACTAAATTACAAATCATTGTTAATTAAAATTTGCTTTGATATACCTTGGGATCCGGGTGGATTCATTACTTGAGCACTATATGCCTAGCTTAATGGCTTTAAAGAAAGCGCTGCCAGGGAGACAACCCGGAAGTTTTAGAGAGTCATTTATTTCTGTTGAGTGCTTTTATATAGTTTAAAATCAACAAAAATAAAGAGGGAAACCAAAAACCTTTTCAAAAAGGAAAGTGAGAAAGACAAGCATTGTTGAAGTGGGAGAGCTCCTTGAACTTTGTTCATGCTCACGGCAACTTTGTGAATCTTGATTACAGAAACTTTTCAACAAAAAAAAATTATCCCCTTGTACAATTCCATTGTATTATAAAAATAATGTGCCAAGATTTGCCTTTAGGATGTTTACTTTGCTTGTTGGTTTGTACGGTGCAGGACAGAAACTTTGGCTATAGTGCGCGATTTTACATTTTTTTACTAGAATGTCAAATTGTTCTGATTCTTTTTGCAATCTCTTTCTATACAATTTTTGTATTTTTCCAAATTTTGGAAGAATTTTTCAACTATCTTAAGTATGGTGAATGTTCAGATTATTAGAGATTGTTCTGTTTTAGATAGATTTTGTTTTTGATGCATAGTTTGCTTGTTTTGATAAAACTATCGAATTATATTAGTGGATTAAGCCATGGAAAAGTTATACTACAGTAGCTATAATGAAAAAACAAAATATGAATTGGTTTGCAACAGTACTTAGAGTAGTGATTTGCTTTATTATACTAACGGATCTTACCGAGTATTATAGCTACAGGTCTCGATGTGAGAAGAAGGAAGAGATGAAAGAGCTCAAGCTTGGGGATGCCCGAGGCAGCCCAAGTAAATATTCAAGGAGACTCAAGCGTCTAAGCTTGGGGATTCCCCGGAAGGCATCCCCTCTTTCTTCAACAAGTATCGGTATGTTTTCGGATTCCTTTCGTTCATGCAATATGTGCAATCTTGGAGTGTCTTTTGCATTTAGTTTTCATTTTTCTTTTATGCACCATGCTGGTATGAGATAGTCCTTGGTTGATTTATAGAATGCTCTTTGCACTTCACTTATATATTTTGAGTATGGCTTTATAGAATGCTTCATGTGCTTCACTTATATCATTTGAAGTTTGGATTGCATGTTTCTCTTCACCTAAACAATCGCCATTTTTAGAATGCTCTTTTGCTTCACTTATATTTGTTAGAGTGTGGGCATATCTTTTGTAGAAAGAGTTAAACTCTCTTGCTTCACTTATATCTATTTAAAGAGATGACAGGAACTGGTCATTCACATGGTTTGTCATAAATCCTACATAAAACTTGTAGATCACTGAATATGATATGTTTGATTCCTTGCAATAGTTTTGCGATATAAAGATGGTGATATTAGAGTCATGCTAGTGGGTAGTTGTGGATTGTAGAAATACTTGTGTTGAGGTTTGTGATTCTCGTAGCATGCACGTATGGTGAACCATTATGTAACGAAGTCGGAGCATGATTTATTTATTGATTGTCTTCCTTATGAGTGGCGGTCGGGGATGAGCGATGGTCCATTCCTACCAATCTATCCCCCTAGGAGCATGCACGTAGTACTTTGTTTCGATATCTAATGGACTTTCGCAATAAGTATGTGAGTTCTTTATGACTAATGTTGAGTCCATGGATTATACGCATTCTCACCCTTCCACCATTGCTAGCCTCTCTAGTATCGCGCAACTTTCGCCGATACCATAAACCCACCATATACCTTCCTCAAAACAGCCACCATACCTACCTATCATGGCATTTCCATAGCCATTCCGAGATATATTGCGATGCAACTTCCATCATCATCATATACATGACTTGAGCATTTATTGTCATATTGCTTTACATGATCGTAAGATAGCTAGCATGATATTTTCATGGCTTGTCCGTTTTTTGATGTCATTGCTACGCTAGATCATTGCACATCCCGGTACACCGCCGGAGGCATTCATATAGAGTCATATCTTTGTTCTAGTATCGAGTTGTAATATCGAGTTGAAAGTAAATAAAAGTGTGATGGTCATCATTATTAGAGCATTACCACAGTGAGGAAAGGATGATGGAGACTATGGTTCCCCCACAAGTCGGGATGAGACTCCGGACGAAAGAAAGAGAAAGGACAAAAAAAGAGAAGGCCCAATTTTAAAAAATAAAAAATAAAAAAATGAGAGAAAAAGAGAGAAGGGGCAATGTTAATATCCTTTTACCACACTTGTGCTTCAAAGTAGCACCATGTTCTTCATATAGAGAGTCTCTTGAGTTATCACTTTCATATACTAGTGGGAATTTTCATTATAGAACTTGGCTTGTATATTCTGATGATGGGCTTCCTCAAACGCCTGAGGTCTTCATGAGCAAGCAAGTTGGATGCACACCCACTTAGTTTTCAGTCTGAGATTTCATACACTTATAGCTCTCAGTGCATCCGTTGCATGGCAATCCCTGCTCACTCACATTGATATCTATTGATGGGCATCTCCATAGCCCGTTGTTACGCCTAGTTGATGTGAGACTATCTTCTCCTTTTTGTCTTCTCCACAACCACCATTCTATTCCACCTATAGTGCTATGTCCATGGCTCATGCTCATGTATTGCGTGAAAGTTGAAAAGGTTTGAGAACGTCAAAAGTGTGAAACAATTGCTTGGCTTGTCATCGGGGTTGTGCATGATGTGAATATTTTGTGTGGTGAAGATGGAGCATAGCTAGACTATATGATTGTATAGGGATAACTTTCTTTGGCCATGTTATTTTGAAAAGACATGATTGCTTTATTAGTAGGCTTGAAGTATTATTGCTTTTATGTCAAATGATAGACTATTGCTTTGAATCACTTGTGTCTTAACATTCATGCCATGATTAGACTTATGATCAAGATTAGGCTAGGTAGCATTCCACATCAAAAATTATCTTTTTATCATTTACCTACTCGAGGACGAGCAGGAATTAAGCTTGGGGATGCTGATACGTCTCCGTCGTATCTATAATTTTTGATTGTTCCATGCCAATATTCTACAACTTTCATATACTTCTGGCAAGTTTTTATATTACTTTTGGGACTAACATATTGATCCAGTGCCCAGTGCCAGTTCCTGTTTGTTGCATGTTTTATGTTCCGCAGAATATCCATATCAAACGGAGTCCAAACGGGATAAAAACGAACAGAGCTTATTTTTGGAATATTTGGAAAATCTGGGAGAAAGATCAACGCGAGACGGTGTCCGAGGTGGGCATGAGGCAGGGGGCGCGCCCCTGACCCTCGTGGTCCACCCATAAGGCGGTTGATGCCCTTCTTCGGCCGCAAGAAAGCTATTGTTGGTAAAAAATCACGGCGAAGGTTTCGGTCCAATCGGAGTTATGGATCTCCATATATATACGAAATGGTGAAAGGGTAGCACAAGTGAACGCAGAAACGGAGAGAGACATAGAGACATAGAGACATGGAGGCCAAGGACTAGAGGGGAAACCCTTCTCCCATCTAGGGAGGAGGTCAAGGAAGAAGAAGACGAAGGGGCCCCCTCTCCCCTTCTCTTCCGGTGGCGCCGGAATGCTGCCATGGCCATCATCATCATCACCGCGATCTACACCAACACCTCCGCCATCTTCATCAACATCTCCATCACCTTCCCCCCTCTATCTATAGAAGTCCACTCTCCCACAACCCGTTGTACCCTCTACTCGAACATGGTGCTTTATGCTTCATATTATTATCCAATGATGTGTTGCCATCCTATGATGTCTGAGTAGATTTTCGTTGTCCTATCGGTGGTTGATGAATTGCTATGATTGATTTAATTTGCTTGTGGTTATGTTGCTAACCTTTGGTGCCCATCATATGAGCGCGTGCGTGGATCACACCATAGGGTTAGTTGGACGTTGATAGGACTATGTATTGGAGGGCAAGAGTGACAGAAGCTTCAACCTAGCATAGAAATTGATGCATACGGGATTGAAGGGGGACCAATATATCTTAATGCTATGGTTGGGTTTTACCTTAATGAATGTTAGTAGTTGCGGATGCTTGCTAATAGTTCCAATCATAAGTGCATAGAATTCCAAGTCAGGGATGACATGCTAGCAGTGGCCTCTCCCACATAATACTTGCTATCGGTCTAGTAAAGTAGTCAATTTCTTAGGGACAAATTCGCAACTCCTACCACCACTTTTCCATACTCGCTATATTTACTTTATTGCTTCTTTACTTACAACAGCCCCTACTTTTTATTTAATTGCTCTTTATTATCTTGCAAACCTATCTAACAACACCTACAAAGTACTTCTTGTTTCATACTTGTTCTAGGTAAAGCGAACATCAATCGTGCGTAGAGTTGTATCGGTGGTCGATAGAACTTGAGGGAATATTTGTTCTGCCTTTAGCTCCTCGTTGGGTTTGACACTCTTACTTATCGAAAACTGTTGCGATCCCCTATACTTGTGGGTTATCATGAGACATCAAGTGGTTCCGTCTGATGGAGACGCGCCTTCTCACAAATGAGCATCATGTCCACAAGATAAGCATGCACCTTATCCTTATAACCAATGCGTGGAAAGAGGGAGTTGCATAAGATCCGATGCATGATGTCAAGGAATGGATTCAGCACCCAGGTTTTCTTGTCAGTGCCAAGCTTCTTCTCAACAAGGTACGGCTGAAGCTTTTCCTTGCTGGACGACTCGGCGTTGGCATGAGGGTGGACACCAATGGGCGGATTGATCCCCTCGGCATGAACGTGCAGTAGCGCCATGAAGTCCTTCCACTTAGCAGTCATCCTTTGCCCATTGGTCATCCACGTCTTGGTCCATTCCTCATTAGGATGGAAGTGGGCCGGCACAAAGAACTGACCCACAATCTCTGGGTCATAGTCCAAGTGAAACGTGAGCAAGTACTCAATGCCAAATTGCTCCACCAGGTCCAAAGCCTCACCAAAATATTCCTGGTGGTTATCCTTCCTCATGTGAACCATGTCAACCCAGTGCACGTCGACATAGATGTTCTGCTTGGCCTTGATCACATCCAAGAAGATGAAGTTCTGTTGCTTGGTCCAAAACAACTCATTCCCTCTGAAATTCTCACAGGGCTTCACATAGGGTTTGATCCTCCGGCGAGTGACAAACTCGGCTAGAGGAATCTCATCCATGCCCATTGTTGGCTCCTTGGTATTGGTGGCGGTTGACTTGGTCCTGCGTTGGGGGGCACTGGAGCCCTTTGGAGCCTCCTCTGGGTTGCGCAGGCGCTTCGAGCCCGTGTCATGGCTGGGATTCGAATGATGGACATTGGAACCGGAGCCACCACCCATGAGACACAACACAAACACGAGAGAAATCGAGAAGGATTATTGCAAAGACGAGGGACAAAACCAAATGAAAACAAGAAAACACGAGATTTGGAAGGACAGAACAACAAAGTTTGCATATCTACGGTAGTACCGGACAAGCTCACGGAAGTAAGAAATTATAGCCGCTCCAGCCGCGGTAGTACTGTGCCGGAGTGGCACGGTAGTACCGCGCCTGGAGCGGAAGTAATTTTTTACTTCCGCGCCCCGGGCGGTAGTACCGCTTCTGGAGGCGGTAGTACCGCGCCGAGGTTAGTTCATGGGTGAGGGTGCGGTAGTACCACTCTAGGAGGAGCGGTAGTACCGCACGGATTTGACAGCCACATGAACAGCGGATCTAGATATGGATCCGGATCTAGAAACAACTGCAACACTAGAATGGTACTACCGTTGATCAAACTATAGTATTGTATCATTCCAAATAGCATGTCTACTGCACTAGCTGAGGGAGTCCTGGATTAGGGGGTATCCGGACAGCCGGACTATATCCTTTGGCCGGACTATTGGACTATGAAGATACAAGATTGAAGACTTCGTCCCGTGTCCGGATGGGACTCTCCTTGGCGTGGAAGTCAAGCTTGGCAGTACGGATATGTAGATCTCCTTCCTTGTAACCGACTCTGTGTAACCCTAGCCCCCTCCGGTGTCTATATAAACCAGAGGGTTTAGTCCGTAGGACAAGAACAATCATAATCATAGGCTAGCTTCTAGGGTTTAGCCTCTACGGTCTCGTGGTAGATCAACTCTTGTACTACTCATATTATCAAGAACAATCAAGCAGGACGTAGGGTATTACCTCCATCAAGAGGGCCCGAACCTGGGTAAAGATCGTGTCCCTCGCCTCCTGTTACCATCCGCCTAGATGCACAGTTCGGGACCCCCTACCCGAGATCCGCCGGTTTTGACACCGACATTGGTGCTTTCATTGAGAGTTCCACTGTGCCGTCACCGTAAGGAAGGATGCCTCGTCTCGTTGTTAAAAACAACATTACCGTCGGGGGAGCCCTGGCTGTCGGCCAAACTCTCCGGCTAGGCAGTTTCATCATGACTGCCCGTTCGGCTGCTGCACCGACGATGACTTCTCGAGTCATCGAAAATAGCCTCCACGTCGGCTCGGAATTTGCCGAGCAGATGGATCCAATGGAGCTCTCATCCCTAAATGAGCTCTTGGATCGCATCGCCGCCTTGGGAGTCGCTACGGACTATGATCGGATTGGGCTTAAACCCGATCAACGGGAGATTGACTCTCCACCGGTCACCCATCATATTGCGGTGGTGGAGGAACAATGCGGCGATTCTTCCTCTATCTTGAGGACTAACTATGTCCGGATTCTTGAGCTCTCCGAGCCGGATACCCGTTTATGGGAGGACATCACCCAAGCCCTGAACCTAGAGTTAGGCGGCGGGCCAGACTTATCGGGCAACATCCTGGAACCCGAACTTCCATGATTGGAAACTCCTCGGCCCCTGGGTCTCAGATCGGGTAAGGGTTCGGACTCAAATCCACCCACCCACCCAAACATAAATGATCTTTCCTACATCAGGCAAGCGCCCCAGGAAACAGTACATCATTATTGGGCCAGATTCCTCCTTATGATGAACAAGGTTAAGGACTGTCTCAAGGAAGACGCAGTCTCATTTTTCCGCGATAATTGCACAGACAAGGGAATCCTTAACGCCATAAGTCGCCGTGACATATCAC
The DNA here is from genome assembly GCF_018294505.1 of Triticum aestivum. Lineage (NCBI taxonomy): Eukaryota > Viridiplantae > Streptophyta > Magnoliopsida > Poales > Poaceae > Triticum > Triticum aestivum. Next base: position 100,354,687 of record NC_057803.1, read on the forward strand.
GCTTCGCTGACTTGGCGTCCATAGTACGAAAGTACTGTGCGATGGAAAGCGCCTGGAAAACCAAAACGAAATTTTGGGATAATCCGACTCCAAATATACACCCAGTTCGAAGTAAAAGGGTGCACTATCATAAGACACCCAAGTTAATTACAAAGAAGCAAAAACCCTCTACAGGGCGTGAAACCATATTGGAGGGATGGCTCAACGGACCCTGCAAAATTCATAGTACAGCGAATACCATACCAACACACAGCCTTAGAGCATGTTGGGTACTCCGGCAGGTGGCAAAAAGTGGTGAGGATCTTCTCATCCCAGATGCCACAGAGCACCATCCCGGGGATAACAATACGGTATTAACAGTCTTTGAAACCTTCGCATCAAATAATAGACGCAAGCGAACACTCTGCGGCCTTGCCGAAATCTGCCACATGGCAGCAATAAATCCATGGAGTGACACGGCTGTTACCTTCAATGCCAGTGACGAACCTAAATTACGAACAGCCCAAGCACCAGCTGCACTGGTCCTCAGTCCAATTGTCGACGGCTTTCGACTCACCAAAGTACTCATGGACGGCGGCAGTGGATTAAACGTCATCTATGAGGAAACTCTTCAAAAAATGGAAATAGACTGGAACCGCATTGAGCAAAGTAGCACAACCTTCAGAGGAATCATCCCCAGTCGGGAAGCACGCTGTGCTGGGAAAATCACACTAGATGTGGTATTCGGCACGCCGGAGAACTATAGGTCCGAAGAAATTACATTCCAAATGGCCCCGTTCGGTAGCGGATACCATGCCCTTTTAGGGCGGGAGGCGTTCACGATCTTCCAAGGCATACCCCATTATGAGTACATGAAGCTCAAAATGCCGGGGCCCAACGGAATCATCATTCTCGCTAGTGATCCGGACACAACACTCCATGCCAAAAACAAAACAGCCGCATTGGCCCATGAGGCATTATCCGAAGCCCTTTCGGCCGAGGTATTAACTGCGCTATGCTCCACAGTGGACAGGGATGACGTGATACTTGACAAGAGATCCAAGTCCACCTCTTTTAAACCAGCGGATGAAATAGTCAAATTCCAAGTCCACCCAACGGACCCTACAAAAACAGCCTCCATCGGGGCACAGTTAAACCCTGCCGTGGATGCCGCACTACAAGAGTTCCTGCGCGAAAATCGGGACATATTCGGCTGGCACCCCTCAGACATGCCAGGAATCCCACGCAGGCTAGCCGAGCACAGCCTCAATATTCAAAAGGGATTCAAGCCAGTCAAGCAGACTCTCCGGCATTTCTCTGAACCTAAGAGACAAGCTATGGGAGAGGAACTAGCCAAGTTATTGGAGGCCGGATTCATTAGAGAAATAAAACACCCGGACTGGCTAGCAAACCTGGTGATGGTACCAAAGAAGGAGAAATCCTGGCGCCTATGTGTCGATTTCAAGGACCTCAACAAGGCCTGCCCAAAGGATCCCTTCCCCCTCCCCCGCATCGATCAAATTATCGATGCTACCACAGGACACGATTCATTGTGTTTCCTCGACGCATACTCCGGCTACCACCAAATCAAGATGGCGGAGTCTGAGCAAGCCACAACGGCATTTATCACACCATACGGCCCCTTCTGTTTCAACACAATGCCTTTTGGGCTCAAAAACGCCGCGCAACATATCAGCGCATGATTCAGACATGTCTGGAGAAACAGATCGGCAAAACAGTAGAGGCATACGTAGATGATGTGGTCATCAAAACCAAACACGTCGACTCTTTAATAGACGACTTGAGACTCACATTCGACAACCTCCGAACATACGACATCAAGCTCAATCCGGAAAAATGCGTTTTCGGTGTACCAGCCAGAAAGCTCCTGGGTTTCATTGTCTCCAGTAGAGGAATTGAAGCAAATCCGGCCAAAATCCGAGCTCTGTCACAGTTGGCCATCCCAACGGACCTCAAACAAATCCAGAAATTAACCGGATGTGTGGCGGCTCTAAGCCGCTTAATCTCCCGCTTAGGAGAAAAGGCATTACCCCTTTATTGCCTCCTTCGGCGCACCAAACACTTCGAGTGGACGGACACTGCCACAGCCGGATTTGAAGAAATAAAAGCCATACTGGCAACCAACCCAATCCTGGCCGCGCCAAACATCGGCGAACCAATGTTGTTGTACATTGCAGCAACTCATCAGGTTGTAAGCGCAGTGCTCTTCGTCGAATGAGAAACGGATGGACATAAATTCCCCCTTCAAAAGTCAGTATATTATGTATCCACTCTCCTCACTCCATGCAAATCACGGTACCCACATCATCAAAAGATAGCCTATGCGGTATTCATGGCATCCCGGAAGCTGTGACACTACTTTCAAGAGTGTTCAATTACAGTAGCCTCGGAAGTGCCACTTAATGATATTATAAATAACCGCGACGCCATGGGCCGGATTCCCAAATGGGCCATTGAGCTCCTCCTGTTCGACATAACATACAAACCCCGGGGAGCCATTAAATCGCAAGTATTGGCCGACTTTGTCGCCGAATGGACAGAAGCCGAACTCCCTAAAGAGTACGGTGCATACTCCAATTGGATCATGCACTTCGACGGCTCCAAAATGCTGGCTGGTCTGGGGGCTGGCGTCGTCCTGACATCCCCAACCGGAGATACAGTTCAATATGTACTACAGATACTGTATACAGACTCCAACAACGCAGTCGAATATGAAGCCCTGTTACATGGTCTTTGGATGGCAGTTTCCATGGGCATACAATGCTTGGAGGTGCGTGGGGATTCGAACCTTGCAATATCCCAAATAAATGGAGACTTCGACGCCAAGGATCCGAAAATGGCGGCATATCGCAACACCATCCTAAAGATGTCAACTCGGTTCAAGGGGCTCGAATTTCACCATGTGGCTAGGGAAAACAATCAGGCGGCGGATATCCTCGCCTGCATCGGCACAAAACGCGATGTGGTCCCCCCCAACATCTTTTTGGAGAGGTTTTTTAAGCCATCCGTGGTATGGGAAGGGGACACCGGTAACAATCGTCCGGACCCAGCCAAAATGCCCGATACTGAACACTCTGACGTAATCGGAGGCTCTGCCACCGAAATAACACCTTCAGCCGAAGTAATAATGGCCATCATCACCCCGTGGACAGAACCATTCCTGGCCTACCTAACTAGGCAGGAACTTCCCGAGGACCAAAATGAGGCACGCAGCATAGTGCGGCGATCTAAAGCCTACAGGGTCCACGAGGGAGAGCTGTATAAAAAAAGCACTACTGGAGTCCTTCAAAGGTGCATCACCGAAGAGGAAGGGAGGAAGCTTTTGGCAGAAATTCATGCCGGACTCGACGACCACCACGCCGCAGCCCGGGCCCTTGTAAGCAAGGCCTTCCGTACAGGTTTTTATTGGCCGACGGCCCGGGTAGATGCACAGGACTTGGTCCAACGCTGCGTTGGTTGCCAGCTTTTTGCAAACCAAAGCCACATGCCGCCCACCGCCCTCCAAACAATCCCCATTACCAGGCCCTTCACGGTCTAGGGGCTTGACATGGTTGGACCCCTCAAAGGGGGAACCCATAAGAAAAAATACTTACTGGTCATGGTGGATAAATTCACCAAATGGATAGAAGCCAAACCTGTTAAAACGACCGAATCTGGACCGGTGATAGACTTCATATCTGGGGTTGTACACCATTATGGCGTCCCCTACAACATCATCACTGACAACGGCACGAACTTCACGGCCGACGAGGTAAAACTCTAGTGAAGCAACATGGGCATTAAGCTCGATTATGCCTTTGTCTATCACCCACAAACTAACGGCCAAGTTGAGCGAGCAAATGGTCTTATCATGAGCGGCATCAAACCCAGATTAGTGCGGTCCTTAAAGGAGTCTAACATGCACTGGGTAGAGGAGCTCGACTCCGTACTCTGGGGCCTGCGAAGCACGCTGAATCGTACTACCGGATACACACCCTTCTTTATGGTGTACGGCGCAGAGGCGGTTCTGCTCTGCAACATAATTCATGACTCACCTCGAGTGCGCATGTATGAAGAAAGAGAAGCCAAGCTTGATCGATAGGACAGTCTGGACACCCTGGAGGAGGAGCGCGACGTGGCAAAAGCTCGTTCTGCATTCTATCAGCAACAGGCTCGCAGATACCAAAGCAGAGAAATACGGGCCAAAACTTATAACGTTGGCGAGCTAGTTCTACGCCTGCCGGAGAAGAAAAAGACCAAGCTCGAGACCAAATGGGAAGGTCCCTTCATTATTGACCAAGTTCTGACCGGTGGAGCGTACCATCTGCGGGATGCATCGAATAATTGACTTGAGCCGAACCCCTGGAACGCAGCCAGGCTCCGAAGATTCTACGCCTAGTATCGGACTCTATGTGCGTCTCCTTCCTCTGTCCATTTTTTGCATATACATTATCTGTCTTTTTTCTCTTTCTTTCTTTTATTCTTTCTCAAGGCCTTCAAGGGCCAACTTGTGCCTTGCTTGCACACTATTGACGCGCTAACCGCGCTCATTATACCTGGGGGCTTCTTACACAGAAGCTTAATTATTTATCTGGGCTTCATGCCCCGCACATGTGTTATTCTTCCGCATGTACCTTTTCTTCGCCATTATATGCATCGATATGACTTAAGTTTTGGCCAAGATGGGTTGCCTGGCTCTTGTATTTATGCCCTACGTTCCCGTTAATTCGGCTAGGGCATAAGGGGAGCACCTCTGCGATTGTTACTGCCGGGTCAGCCAGATGTGTATCTCAGACTGGGTGAAGCCGAAAGCTAGCGTTCTTAAGGGAATATTCGGTCGATGAACAAAAGATGATTTTTATTTATTTTCCATATGTGCCCCTAGATGTTTTTGCCTGTGTCTCCTCTCGCAGTCCGGATATGCACTTTAGGGCATGCGTACCCAGGGGAAGGAACACTTAATGGAACTATTCTCCCTGGAAGATGTTTCTTACTACCCATGTAATATATCATAACTAGTTGGATACTTGTCTGTTCAAGCACTAATGACCCCTACGCCTGGTTTCCACGCATACCCCAGTTCTTATATAACTGAGCGGGTATTCGGATACACTCCGGACTATCGGGTCCCGAGGTTGAAGCAAAAAGGTCCGCCATGACAAATGATTTACAATCCGGCTAGAAGGCATTATACATGTCACTTTAATAACATAGTCATGTAGACTGACTAAATTCCTCTTCTATACCATCCAACAGGCTGTCTAGCCTACAATCCTGTTGGGAATACTTTGCGGCTAATTCTACTTGCCCATACACTAAGCTAATGGGGATCTCTTTCCCATCGGGCCCCACAGCTCCGACCTCGGCCATGTGGTTTGGGTCAGCCTTGGTATACCGCGTCTTCACCATGGCCCGGGCCTCCCTGGCACCTTGACGGCAGGCCGATACCTTCCATAATCGGAAGCGCCGCCGTGCTCCCTTGAGCTTCTCCACAAGCTCTCTAATGCCTGCTGGCAGGGAGACGGATTGCCACAAGGCCTGGGCAATACCTTGCATCACCTGCCGAACTTCTTCGTGCAGTTGTGAGAGCTCGGGTAGAAGATCACCCGCAGAGCCGGGCATCTCCTCCGCAGGAGATCCGTCAGCATACCTGCAGACATAACTCTGTTAGCCGGCTTCTTCGCGGCACCCTTTTAAGGGTTCGTTCAAGCACTTACTGAAAATGCCGCGTCGAAGCCGCTTATTCTCCTTCTTGGAGTCCACAAGCTGGGCTCGAACATCTTTCAGTTCCACGCTCAGCTTGGTATTGACATCTTGGAGATTGTTTTTCTCCCGCCTGACCTTAGTCAGCATGTGTTCGCCAGCCTTTAGCTGTCGTACGACATGCTGGTCCTCCGGATTCTCTCCGGAGTCATCTGCAATATCTACTGTTAGATCTGCAGCCATACCGCACACTATATGGTACCTATCATTCTTTGAAACAAATGTTTCCAGCTGGGGACTTTTCAGGTTCCTTCAATGCGGCAACGGCGGCCCGAAGTTGGGTCTAGCATTCCTCCAGCTCTTGTGACAGTCGAGTATTCTTATCTGTAAGAACCTGCACAATAAATGATCCTTAAATCAGTTGTGCCAACTGTTTCAAGTCTTAGGGGCTACTAATATATATACTCATCAAATTTTCTTACCCGTACGTCCTTTACATACTGGTCCGTGGGTCTGGCTAGACCATTTTGAGCAGCACGGATGTACGCATCTCCTGAGTTGAAGGCATCAAATGCCTCTCGGGAGAAACAAGCGTCATGGACTACGGCTCGGCGACGCCTGTGATTCATGGCGCTCTCCACTTCGGAATTCGTAGCGGATATCTTATCCGCATCCTCTGTAGAAGGAGCATCCGGAGTGTGCCTCGTGTTAGCTTCCGCCTCTGTGTCCGGCCCTAGAGCCCGACTGGTAGAGGCGAGATCGGCGACTCCTCCGGATATTGTCCGGTGAGCGTTCCTCCTTCTAGGAAACACGGGTGTTATTATGTTTTTAAAGACGACAACCACGGAGTGAGGTGTTGCATTATACCTCTGCACCGGCGTCTCCGTCCGGACCGCCTTCCTTTTTAGCCTGTCTGGCTTTGAAACCCCTTGTTGGTGAGTCGCCGTGGGCTCGGTATGGCATCCCGAGGGCCTTCCCTATAAAACACCATTTGTATATGGTAGGTGAAGTGCGCAAAAGGAAATCCTTTTCAAAGGTTGGGACTCCGGTCTCATTTACCTGCGAGGCTGGGAGTATCCCAGGGTAGTCGGCTATAACGGCTATGTGGCCGGGGTCCACGAATATGTCCTATCAATCAGCTCCACGAATATCAATCAGCTCCACGAATATGTCCTATCAATCAGCTCCACGAATATGTCCAGATCCTCTTTGAGGCCGGGGTCGAGGACCCGTTCAGGATCCTCCGGTTGTGGAGGTGGGCTATTGATCTCCCCTACCGCCTTACGCAGTTCCTGCAATGAAACAGCAAGGTAAATATTTATCACGAAAACAAGGGTTGGATGGAAGTAAATAGAGCGGAAGCTCACCCAGCTTCAAGGGTTGTTCATGGAGAATCCATCCCGTGGCTTGATGCGGAGGAACTCCTCTTCTTCCCCCTTATACAGATCGGATAGAATTTTTGCTAGAGCAGCAACTGAGTCCGGTCCCTTGCGCCCGCAGCGAGTTGCATCATCTTCCCCGTTGAAGTCCCACATGGGGTGGCCTCGATATTGAAGTGGCTGCACCCCCCGCATAATGCATATTGCCATAACCTCGGTTATGGTCAGTCCTAATTTGGCCAGCAACTTTATCCGGCCCATCAGATAAAATACGTCTCTATCATCTTCCTCTTGTGGGCTCCGTGGGCGCCAGCTTAGGCGTTTCTTCAGAGGGGCGTTGCCGAACTCAGGAAGACCAATCCGGATAGGATCCGGGAGAGGAATATCCTCCATATAAAACCACTCCGAAGGCCAGTCCTCAGACGTCTTTTTCGGGGTACCGGATAGGTATCCTGGCCCGGTGATGCGCCATACTTTGGCTCCACCCACTTGGTATATTGATCCCCTCTGTGTACGGGGCACAAGGCAAAACAACTTCTTCCACATCGCGAAATGAGCTTCGCAACCCAGAAACTACTTGCAAAGGTCTACGTAACCAGCGATGTACAGTATGGAGGCAGGGGTGAGGTTGTGCAACTGGAGGCCATAGAACTCCAGGAGCCCTCAGAGAAATGGATGGATTGGAAATCCGAGTCCCCTTAATAGATAAGGGACAAGGCATACCCTCTCTCCCTTAGAGGGGTTGGGAAAGCTCTCCGCTTGCTCCCCGCCATTATAGGTGGCGAGCCCGTCTCGAATCGGGACCATATACGCAGGAGGGAGGAATCCCTGGGTCTGTAGCTCCACTAATTGGCTGTGCGGGATGGAACACTTCTCCCAATCTCCGGGCTTGGGGCTGCGGGAGCGAGAGGAGGAGCTGTGTTGGTCAGCCATGATGGGATGGATTTATTAGGGCGTGCTCCGATGAATGCTCGCTGAGGGAGGATGGTGTGGTTTGGATCTGAGGATCCTCGTCTCTTTAATAGATAGTTCACTCACATAGATGGGGTGGTAAAAGTAAAAACACCCTGGCTCCTCACATTCGCTTGACACGTGGAAGATGGCCATTATTGGACGCAGAAGCCAAGAAGCGCAACATTTACGAGAAGCCGGACACTATTTAGCAGGTACTCAGAGTTTGAAGAAGAACCCGCCTTGCAATGTCGAAGACAATATGCGCGCAGGACTCATCGTCATTGAAGCCTGGTTCAGAGGCTACTGAGGGAGTCCTGGATTAGGGGGTATCCGGACAGCCGGACTATATCCTTTGGCCGGACTGTTTGACTATGAAGATACAAGATTGAAGACTTCGTCCCGTGTCGGGATGGGACTCTCCTTGGCGTGGAAGGCAAGCTTGGCAGTACGGATATGTAGATCTCCTTCCTTGTAACCGACTCTGTGTAACCCTAGCCCCCTCCGGTGTCTATATAAACCGGAGGGTTTAGTCCGTAGGAACGACAACAATCATACCATAGTCTAGGTTCTAGGGTTTAGCCTCTCTGATCTCGTGGTAGATCAACTCTTGTACTACTCATATTATCAAGAACAATCAAGCAGGACGTAGGGTATTACCTCCATCAAGAGGGCCCAAACCTGGTTAAACATCGTGTCCCTCGCCTCCTGTTACCATCCGCCTAGACGCACAGTTCGGGATCCCCTACCCGAGATCCGCCGGTTTTGACACCGACACTAGCAATCTCCTACAATCCTCTCTTGCAAAGATTTAGCCAAAAATCACACGAACTACACATGTATATCCCCAAGACCTAGAAGCTCAAGAACGGAACAAAACGGGAAGGACATGGGGAAATACCAGGGTCCATGGCAAGAGGGCGAGGTGGGGAACGATCCCACCGGTCAGAATGCGAGGAGAGCGACCGGAGATAGAGATCCGATGAGGTCCTCCGGCGCCGTTCTTGGGTGGGAGAGAGAGAGAGACAACACGGGGAAAAGAGATGAATGGGTATGGGGGAGTTGGAACTCCCCCTGCCCCGCTCTTAACCCCCACCCGCTCGCGATGGCGCGGTAGTACTGCCCGGGCGGAAGTACCCCTCGCTGGGCAGTAGTACCGCTCTTTTAGCGGCAGTAAAAAATTACTGCCACGATGGAAGCGGTAGTATCGTGCCTAGGATGCATCTGTGCACGCACATAGCAGCCTACCTCCCGCGGTAGTACCGTGGGTAGTACCATACCCCCAAGAAAGTGCAGGTTTCGCAAACAATAGAGGAAAACGGCCTTTGCAATGCAACCTTCAAGCAACCAAACACACAAACTCAAACACAAACTAGGCTCGAAGAAAGAATGGCAAAAGACAACAAGGACCAAACACAAGACACAACCTCTCTAAATAGAGGGGCGGTGGCTGGAGCCACCTATGTTTGAGTCAATTGGTATGGCACCGCGAAGAATTATCCTTGGACCCATGATCCAAACTCATCTTTGAAGCACAAGAACCCTCAAAAATGGCTAATGTGAAAGAGTTGATCAATTTATGCATAATGGGGGAGGGAGAGTTCATTGAGAGAACAAAACTCCCCCTATGTCCATGCCTACACCTAAACAAGATATCAAGATGAGTATGGTGGGGTGTGCAAGGGTTCTAGCCACATTGCTCGAATCAATGATATTTAGCTCATGCCTTAACCCGCGAAATCTTGCTTCATCCAAGGGCTCATGAATATATCTGCAAGGTTATCATGAGTGTTGACATAGTTGAGCTCGATCTCCCCTCGCCTAATATGATCCCGGATGAAGTGATGTCGAATGTCAATATGCTTCGTCTTCAAGTGTTGCACTGGGTTGAGAGAAATCTTTATGGCACTTTCATTGTCACACCAAAGAGGCACTTTGTCACAAATGACACCATAATCCTTTAATGTTTGCCTCATCCATAGAAGTTGTGAACAACAACTACCGGCGGCCACATACTCCGCTTCGTTTGACGAGAGAGACACACAACTCTGCTTCTTGCAAGACCAACTCACCAAAGAGCAACCAAGGAATTGGCACCCTCCGGAATTTGACTTCCTATCCACTTTGTCTCCCACCCAATCGGAGTCCGAGTAGCCTACAAGGTTGAAGTTTGCTCCTCTTGGGTACCATAAGCCAAAGTTTGGGGTATGAGCCAAATATCGAAATATTCGCTTGACCGCCACATAGTGGCTTTGCTGTAGGTGCGGCTTGAAACCATGCACAAATTCCCACACTCAACATGATATCTGGTCTAGATGCACAAAGGTAAAGCAAGGAGCCAATCATGGAGCAATATACCTTTTGATCCACCGCTTTACCATTGGGATCTATATCAAGTTGGCATTTGACGCGCATTGGAGTGGAAGCCGGCTTGACATCACTTAGCTTGAATCTCTTGAGCATGTCTTGAGTGTATTTCGCTTGGTTGATGAAGGTTCTTTCTCTTCTTTGCTTGATTTCAAACCCGAGAAAGAACTTCAACTCTCCCATCATGGACATCTTGAACTTTGAGGTCATGAGAGCAGCAAACTCCTCATTGAAAGCTTTGTTAGGAGAACCAAAGATAATATCATCAACAAATAGTTGGCATACAAACAACTCCCCTTTGACCTTCTTGGTAAAAAGAGTGGGGTCGATTTCCCAATTTCAAACCCACGATCTTGCAACAACAAGGTAAGGTGCTCATACCATGCACATGGGGCTTGTTTAAGCCCATATAGCGCCTTATCGAGTTGGTACACATGATCGGGAAAATAGGGATCCTCGAACCCCGGGGGTTGTTTGACATACACCAACTCATTAATAGGACCATTAAGAAAAGCACTCTTCACATCCATTTGTTGCAACTTAAAGTTATGATTATAAGCATAAGCAATCAATAGACGAATGGATTCAAGGCGAGCAATGGGAGCAAAGGTTTCAACGTAGTCGATACCCTCGACTTGGGAGTAGCCTTGTGCTACCAACCGAGCCTTGTTGCGAACGATAATCCCATGAGCATCTTGCTTGTTCTTGAATATCCACTTGGTTCCAGTGACATTATGGTTCCCCGTTGGCCTTGGCACCAATCTCCACACATTGTTTTGCTCAAAGTTGTTGAGTTCTTCATGCATGGTGCGAATATTGATGTTTGATCCCCTCATCACTAAGAAACTCATACAAGGTGTATTTCTTGAACTCGGTGCCATTGTCATTTCTTATCATCAAGATCTTTGCATGATGTTGGCATTGAGCTTCATTTGTGAAGTCAATGATAGTTTGTTGGGTCTCACTCTTCCTCTTAAAGAAGTACACCCAAGTGTATCTTGGTAATCATCCACAATCACCAAGCAATACTTTCTACCCCCAAGACTATCAAAGGATGGAGGCCCAAAGAGATCCAAGTGAAGGAGATCCAAAGGCCTCTTCGAGTAAATGATAGTCATGGGAGGGTGAGCCTTCTCATGTAGCTTTCCTTCGATAACAGCACTGCAAGCACGGTCTTTGTCAAAACTAACATTTGTTAGTCCACGGACATGGTCCCCCTTGAGAAGACTTTGCGAAGATCTCATATTGACATGGGCTAAACGGCGATGCCAAAGCCATCCCATGTCAACTTTAGCCATTAGGCATGTCACGGTCTTAGTGGGTCGCTCCGAAAAGTTAATCACATAGAGACCATTCTCGACATGCCCAACAAAGGATACTTTAAGAGTCTTGCTCCACAAGAGGGCCACGATATCAATATCAAAGAAAGTGGCAAAGCCCATGAGTGCAAGTTGACGAACGGAAAGTAAATTGTATGCAAGGGACACAACAAGCATGACTTTCTCGATCGTGAGATCATGAGAAAATGACAACCTTGCCAAGTCCCAATACCTTAGAAGATGAGGCATCACCCCACTCGACATTGGTGGGCATAGATGGAATCTTGTGCATGTCCACCGCAAAGTCCTTGCTTCCGGTCATATGATGAGTGGCTCCACTATCAAGCAACCATGATCCCCCACCAGAAGCAAACACCTACAAGAGATCAATGCTTGGTTTTAGGTACCCATTTTGTAATGGGTCCTTTAATGTTAGTAACAAGGGTCATAGGAACCCAAATAGAACATTCAATGTACTCATAAGGAGAACCAACAAATTTAGCATAAACATGCCCATCGCTAGCATGGCACAACACATAAGAAGGGTTAAAGTCGCCGGCTTTGTTGGAAGGGGTGGCATTGACCTTCTTGATACCACCACCCTTCTCATTGTTCTTCTTCTCCTTAGAAGCACCCTCTCCCTCCTTCACAAAAGTTTGCTTGAGAGGAGGAGGTCGTTTGGCCTTGTCATTCTTCTTCTTGTTCTTGGGCTCGGAGAGAAACCCAATTCCCTCCTTGTCCACAACTTCCTTTTGATTGCTCAAAAGGTCGTTGAGGTTCTTCTCACCTTGTATGCAAGAGACTAGGCCTTTCTCAAGTTGCTCCTTCAACTTAGCATTCTCCTCCACAAGATGCACATGCTCACAACATGGGTTAGTAGCATTTGCATTATCAATTAAGACCATATGAGGAAAAGTAACTTTTTCATTAGTTAGCTTCACTTCACTACAAAAAAAGACACATCCGTGACATTTTGGGCCAAACAAAAATTTTCTCTGTCATACTTATGACACTTCTATGACGATAATTGTGACAAAACCCGGTATCATCATAGATGTGGTGGGGTCCTACTTCTATGACAAAAAATCATGACAGAAAATGGGCTTTTCGTCCTGGGCGGGCTGAAGACGCAGCCGCATGACATTCTTTAAGCCGTCCATGACTGAAAAAAAACTGTGGTAGAAGCGGGGGCGAGGAAAATATCAGGGAGTTCCCGGCTACGGTGGGTGGTCGTGGGCCGAGTGATGCGCGTTTCTCTCATACGTACGCGCATGTGTGCGAGGCGTTGGGCTCTAACTGAACCCGAGCAAGGCGTTGGGCTCTAACTGAACCCGAGTGAAGCGTTGAACAGTAGCCGGTGGAGGCTGGATGAACATGAGCCTGTGGATGAACATTCACAGGTGGACGTTGGAGGAGGTCGACGGTGGATGAACAGTAGCCCATGGAGTGTTGGGGGGGATGGACCCCGGGCAGGCAACGGAACCCGGATCCTTTGAAAAAACAACGGGCCGGCATCGCCCCTCAAGACGGCTCACGCTTGGCCGGGTCGCTCGACCCGGCCAAGCCCCCTCGACCTGGCCTAATCCTCAAGACTTCTCCAGCAAGCCAGCCCAAGGCGGCCAAGCCCGGCACACCAAGACTTATCCAACAAGCCAACTCCCCATGGCGTGTACTCCAACCCGGCCAAGGGTCAGCAGCCGTCCCATCCCAGCCGTACGATGGGACGAGTCGCCACCAACCGATGATCGAAGCCATAGTGCCTCGCCCATGCCTATGGTCAGCCAGACAAGGCAATAGTGCTCCCCACCTACCCACTGACCAGGCTCGGCATGGCAACAGTGCACCCGTCGTCACCCATGATGCCATTGAGCGGCGACCTACCGGAGCGCTGTAGCTGGCTCAACTCGATCACGCCCTGACGATTGACAAGACGGCCAACAGTGCCCCCGTACCCGGTGGGTCCCGTGCCTGGGGAACCTGGCGACACCTGGTACCCGGCGGGTCCCAGCACCGAGTTCCTAGACGCTAACGACCCGGCCCCATAACCATGTAACATTACCGTTGTACCTCTGGGCAGTTGACCTATAAAACCCCCCAGGAGCCCTCATGCATACGGGTAGATCATCTATTTCCACTCACTCGACCATCAAAGGAGCTCTTCTCCGTCCCCCACACAACATAGGTAGGGAGCAGCCCAAGCCTCGGCCTGCCTCCCTTCTTCCTCAATACAGCTCTAGGAGCAACTCTGTACTGTAACGTATTAACCACACTCAGCGGGACTAGGGGTGTTATCTCTCCTGAGAGCCCCGAACCTGGGTATGTCTTGCGTCTCACGCTCGCTCATGCTGACCTCGCCTCTGGAGCCCACCAGTGCCCTCGAGCCTCCTCCTCTCTTTAGCCATCCCATGGCATCTGCCGTGCGCCCACCACGACAGTTGGCGCCCACCGTGGGGCAGCTCGAGGTCCTGTCCGGGAGCATGCTTCAGACGGGGCTCTACTCCGACTCCGACAAGCTCGTCACGCTGGCGTACGATGTCATCGACGCACTCGCCATCTCCTTCGCTGTGCTGCACATCTCCGACGCGCCTGCGGCTGACGAGTACCCCTGGGAGGTGCTCGACTATCCTGACTACCCCCTTTCCCTCGATGGTGGCATTCTCGCCGGGACAATGGACCTCTGCGTGGAGGTTTTCGTCACTGACACCGGCGCCGCTTCCTCGTCTAGCACGGCGAGGAAGGCCGCTGAAGCTAGGACCGCAGCTGGGCGGGCCAACCCACCCGAACCCTGCGGGCCATGATGCAGAGCCTATGCGTCCCCATCGGCACCGTCATTGATGCCTCCGACGTCGTCAAGGCACGAAATCGCCTCGATGAGTATCGCCAGCGCCTGCTGGACCTCACCGAGACGCTCAGTGCCACGCAGCGCCACCTCGACTCCGCTCAGTTGGAGCGCAACACCACCTACGGCTTCACGCCAGACGCGCCTGACCCAAGCCGGGTCGCTGACATGCGGGCCCGGGGCGGCGCGATTGGGCGCGCCTTCGGCGCCATCCCTCCCGTCAACGAGACTCCCATGAAGAACATGCGCGCTTCCCTGGCGGCCATGGCCGGCCTGGATCAGCTCGCGGGCGAAGAGCTGCATGACCGCCTCAAGAGGGTGAACGACCTCCTCGCCGCTGCTAACGCGCAGCAGGACCGCCTCAACCAACTCGCCAAATAGGTCGGATCCAGCTTCGCCGGCGTCGCTGGACCCGACGATTTCCAGCACACGGCGTCCTCTCCGCCTGGCGAAGCGCACTGCGGCCGCATCCGGACCCGGCGCAACCCTGCCCTGACGACTTCTGGCGGCTTGGGCGACGAGCCAACTTCGGAGGCCCGACACCCGCTCGACCCCCTGCTCCAACCCAGTGGACTTCCAACGGGAGGAGACCCGGCCCCCTACGGTGTGGTGACTGACCGGCTGGGCCCACGCACCATCGATGACACTGATGCCCGTCATCGCCTCGACCGACTCGCCCTCTCCCAAGAGTTGGAGGAAACCAGCCCCGTCGGGCCGACGTGCTTCAGACCACGCATCTGAGGTGAGCCCTTTACCAAAGGGTTCACGCTCCCCCGTGACACCCCCCAAGTACAACGGCACCGTGAAGCCGGAGGACTGGCTCGCCGACTACACCACCACCATCGGCATCAGCAGCGGCAACCGCCGCCTCGCCATGCATGACGCGCCCCTCATGCTCCAAGGGTCGGCCCGCACCTGGTTGAATAGTATGCCGAAGGGCAGCATCAATGCGTGGGTCGACATCGAGCAAGCTTTTGTGCGCAACTTCACCGACACGTACAAGCGACCCGGCCGCCCCAGTCAGCTCGCCAAGTACGTGCAGGGACCGGCGAAGACCGGCCGCGAGTACCTTGCATGCTGGACCGAGCTCCAGAACTGCTGCGAGGGCGTCCACGAAGTCCAAGCAATCCAATACTTCATCGATGGGTGCCGGGATGGCACCCTCCTCAAGCACAAGCTCTTGCGCTTCAAGCCGGCCACCATGGCCGCGCTCATGGTGATGGAGGATAGGTACACCACTGCTGACTCCTCCCTGAAGATCCAGGTGGCGCTGGACGAAGCCGGCAAAGCAAAGCCGGTCCCCCCCCCCCCGAAGCCGGCGGGTGAAGGAAGCCGGCAGCAGCACAACCAGCAGAACAACAAGCACAAGGCCGATCAGCCGGCTCAGCGCTACGACAACTGGCTCGTTGCGGCCGCTGAGTAGGCGCCCGCGGCCAACCTGGCCACCAAGCGCCGACAGGCCGGCAAGATGACATGGCAACCCGCCATGAGTTTCGAGGAGATGCTTGACGCCCCCTCCAAGCACCACAGTGGCGTGAGGCCATCCACACACATGCTTCGGCAGTGCCCCATCACCAAGCACATCATGAGGGGCGACGTCCCGCCTCCTCTGGCCCCGGCTCCGGGAGCGGGGCAGCCGCCTCCACCTCCACCACCGCCCCCGGCCGTCGATGCAATGCGCGACGACACCTACCTAGCCTAGAACGCAACTTACGTCGTCTTCACTAGCCTCGGCGACAACAAGCGCAGCGAGCGCCTCCTTTGGCAGGAGGTGAACACTGTCATCCCGGCCAAGACGGAGTACATGCATTGGTCGGAGCGTCTGGTCACCTGGACTCGGCAGGACCACCCAGTCGTCGTGCCGAACCCGGGTGGTAACGCCCTTGTCCTCGATCCCACAATCATCGCGCCTCGGCGCATGTGCAAGTTCTCCCGGGTGGTCCTCGACGGCGGCAGCAGCATCAACATCCTCTACCGCGACACCATGACCAAGCTCGGCCTCTAGGCTAAGGACTTAGAGGCGACCCGGACAGTTTTCCACGGCATCGTTCCCGGCCTCTCCTGCTCTCCGATCAACCAGGTCCGGCTCCATGTCCTGTTCGGCGACAGCAGCCACTTTCGACACGATTCGATCTAGTTCGAGGTGGTGGACCTGTCCAGCGCGCATCATGCGCTGCTGAGCCGGTCCACGCTCGCCAAGTTCATGGTTGTTCCCCACTATGCCTATCTGAAGATAAAGATGCCGGGTCCAAAGGGCCTCATCACCATCACTGGCGACTACCGTAAGTCCGTGGATTGCGCCCGAGACGGTGCCAAGATGGCCGAGTCACTGGTCGTAGTCGAGGAGCGGTGCCAGCTCGACCAAATCATCGCCCTGGCCCAAGAGGTGTCGGCCGCACCCGCCCCGACCGAGGACCCGGCTGACGAGGCCTCATTCAAGCCCTCCAAGGAAACCAAGAAAGTGAAGCTGAACCCGGAAGACCCCAGCTGCAGCAAGTATGTTGTCGTAGGCACCCGCCTCGACAACAAATAGGAAGGCGAGCTCGTCGACTTCCTCCGTGAGACTCAGGATATCTTTGCATGGACCCCAAAGGACATGCCGGGTATCCCGAGGAAGTACACCAAGCACAAACTCCATGTCCGCAAGGACACCAGGCCCGTCCGTCAACCCCTGCGACGTTTTTCCGAAGAGAAGAGAAGGACCATCGGTGAAGAGGTCGCCAAGCTTCTGGCGGCCGGCTTCATCATGGAAGTATTTCACTCCGAGTGGCTGGCCAACCCAGTCCTCGTTTTGAAGAAGAACAAGACCTGGCGCATGTGTATCGACTACACCAGCCTGAACAAGGCCTGCCCAAAAGACCCGTTCGCCCTCCCGCGGATCGACCAAGTCATCGACTCCACTGCTGGGTGTGAGCTCCTGTCCTTTCTGGACGCATACTCTGGCTATCACCAGATCAAGCTGGACCCGGCCTACGCCCTGAAGACATCCTTCATCAAGCCCTTCGGGGCGTATTGCTACATCACCATGTCTTTCGGCTTGAAGAACGCCGGCGCCACCTTCCAGCGCTGCATGCAGAAATGCCTGCTGCCGCAACTCGGCTGCAATATCCACGTCTACGTGGACGACATCATGGTGAAGACCAAG
Source organism: Triticum aestivum (assembly GCF_018294505.1). Lineage (NCBI taxonomy): Eukaryota > Viridiplantae > Streptophyta > Magnoliopsida > Poales > Poaceae > Triticum > Triticum aestivum. The sequence goes on from NC_057803.1 coordinate 100,372,369, forward strand.
CAGCACCTCAAGCTCCTCGACGATCTGAAGGAGACCTTCGCCAGCCTGCGCGAGTACAAGGTCAAGCTCAACCCCAAGATATGTGTTTTCGGCATCCCGGCCAGAAAACTACTTGGCTTCCTCGTCTCGGAGCGCGGCATTGAGGCGAACCCGGAGAAAATCAAGACCATCAAGCGCATGCGCAAGCCGGCCCGGTTGTGCGATGTCCAGAAGTTCACCGGCTGCTTGGCCTTGGTTAGCCAGTTTCTCAGCCGGCTGGGCGAGAGGGCCCTGCCCCTGTATCAGCTGATGAAGAAGACGACGCCGTTCGAATGGAACGACCAGGCGGATGAAGCTTTCTGGGATCTCAAGCGCATGCTCTCCACCGCACCAGTCCTGTCCGCGTCGGCCGAGAAGGACCCGTTGTTGCTCTATATCGCCACGACCTCACGGTCGGTTAGCACGATGATGGTGGTCGAGCGACCAGAGAAGGACAGGGTCCAAGCCGTCCAATGTCCCGTCTACTACCTGAGCGAGGTGCTCTCCGCCTCAAAGCAGAACTACCCGCACTACCAGAAGATGTGTTACGGCGTGTACTTCGCTGCCAAGAAGCTGAAGCAGTACTTCCAAGAGCATGTCATCACCGTGGTCAGCACGGCTCCTCTGAGAGACATCATCGGGTCCCGGGATGCCTTTGGCCGGGTCGCCAAGTGGGCGCTCGAGCTGGCCGGCCATACCATCCTCTATGAGCCCCGCACCATGATCAAGTCCCAAGCTTTGGCCGACTTCCTCGTCGACTGGACCAAAACCCGATGCCTGCCACCGCCACTGGACTCAACGCATTGGCGCATGCACTTCGACGGCTTGAAGATGCGACTCGGCCTAGGAGCCGGCATAGTGATGTCCTCCCCCAAGGGAGACCGGCTCAAGTACGCACTACAAATCCACTTCACCGCCTCCAACAACGTCGTCGAGTACGAAGCCCTTGTGCATGGCCTCCGGTTTGCCAAGGAACTCGGCATCCGGCACATCCTGTGCTATGGCGACTCGGACCTGGTGGTACAGCAGTGCTCAGGCGAGTGGGACGCGCACGACTCAAACATGGCAAGCGACCACTTCCTCGTCCAGAAACTGTCCGCGTTTTTCGAGGGTCGCGAGTTCCTCCATGTCCCACGCGCGGAGAACGAGGCCGCCGACACGCTCGCCAAGATCGCCTCGTCTCGGCAGTCCATTCCATCCGGCGTTTCCCTCGAGCATCTGCACAAGCCGTCCTTCAAGCCGTCTCCAGACTCCGAGTCCATCCATGTGCCAACCGACCCAGCCGTGCCTCAACCCAGTCCAGGGACTGCTCCAACCGACCCGGCCACGCATCAACCCTGCCTGCGGACTGCTCCAAGCGATCCGGCCATGCCTCAACCCTGCCCGGGGACTGCTCCATCTGACCCGGCCGCGCCTCAACCCAGCCCGGGGACTGCTCCATCCGACCCGGGGGCTGCCGAACCCGTCCCGGGGGCTACCGGACCCGGCTTTGGGGCCACCGACCCGGATCCCAAAATAGTGGCTATCTTCGCCGTGGTGAAGGCACCATCCTGGGCCCTGCCCATCTTGGAGTTCCTGGAGAACAGGGTCCTCCCCATGGATGAGACCGAATCTCGGCAAGTGCAACGTCGAGCGGCCGCCTACAGCATCATCAACATCAAGCTCATCAAGCGCAGCTCCACCGGCGTGTTCCAGCGCTGCGTCGAGCAGGACAAGGGTATTGAGATCCTCCTTGACATACACCAGGGCGAATGCGGTCACCACGCCGCCTCAAGATCCCTGGTGGCCAAGGCTTTGCGCCATGGCTTATACTAGCCCACGGCCCTTGAAGATGCAGAGTCACTCGTCATCAAGTGCGAGGGATGCCAGCGCTTCAGCAAGCGCAGCCACCAGCCGGCGTCAGCACTCCAGACCATCCCGATCGCCTGGCCCTTCGCGGTATGGGACTCGACATGGTGGGACCCTTCAAGACCGCCCGAGGCGGCATGACGCATTTGCTGGTGGCTGTCGACAAGTTCACCAAATGGATCGAAGCAAGGCCAATCAAGAAGCTGGACGGCCCGATGGCCGTCTGGTTCATCAAGGACATCGCGGTGCGCTACGACATGCCGAACAGCATCATCACGGACAACGGCACCAACTTCGCCAAGGGCGCGCTCGTGCAGTACTGCTCCGTCTCTGGCATCCGCCTCGACCTGGCTTCCGTTGCGCATCCGCAGTCCAACTGCCAGGTAAAGCGGGCCAACGGCCTCATCCTATCTGGCATCAAGCCGCGGCTCGTCGAGCCACTCGTCCGTTCTCCCGGCAGCTGGCTCGACGAGTTGTCGGCCGTCCTCTGGAGTCTCCGCACCATGCCAAACCGGTCGACCGGGTTCACCCCGTTCTTCCTTGTCTATGGAGCAGAAGCCGTCATCCCGACCGACATCGAGTTCTACTCACCGCACATCACGATGTACACGGAAGCCAAAGCCAAGGAAGCTCGCGAAGACGGCGTCGACCTGCTCGAAGAGGCACGTCTCCTAGCGCCCAGTCGCTCAGCCATCTACCAGCAAGGCCTGAGGCACTACCACAACAAGAAAATCAAGCCCCTCTCCTTCCAGGAGGTAGACCTCGTCCTCCAGCTTGTCCAGCAGCAGACCGGCCAACACAAGCTATCATCCCCATGGGAGGGCCCCTTCATCATCATCAAGGCCTTGTGCGATCGCAACGCATACTACCTCATCGATGCCCGCAAGTCAAACAAGCGCAAGAGGGACACCGCCGGCGAAGAAACAACCCGGCCCTGGCACGCCGAACACATCTGCCCATTTTATAGTTAGACGAATGCACGTATGTATCGCTGCCTTTTGTAATCATCTGAAAACTATGGGGCCCCCGAACGACGGTCGGGGGCTGCCCTTTTCGCGACCAAGTTATTGTGTCCTCGACTTTTGTGCATTTACCTTTCTAGTAAGCCAACCCGACCACCGGGTCGACTCGCTCGACCCGGGGGCTGGCCATCTTGTGTGACAGCCTGGTTTTTGCCCTCTTTTCTTTGCCTGATTTTCTTTGGGTTTGGTTTTGAAATTTGGAGTTTTGAATCTTTTCAAGTGGACTTGAACACTTGGGTACCCCTTGACTTTCACCCAATTGCCTCTTTTCCCTCTCTAACTATCATTTCCTCTTTGGTTCACCTCAAAATAATATTATTAATATTTTTCTTAAATGAAAAATATTCATTTCCCTCTCTTAAACCCTAGCTAGCTCAATGTGCTCCAAAGCAACCCCAATTTTTCTTGCCGACAAAAATCTGAGAAAATCCCAAATATTCTTGGAACCCTAGGGCACCTTCCTGTGAAAAAATATTTCATCACTTTTTGGAATATTTTTGCTACAGAAAATATCTTCTGTTCAGGACAGGAATGGTGGTTTCTACAGCAACTACCATTTTACTTGCTCCATTGTGGCTGATTTTTCTTGTGCATCATCACCTTAGTAGATGATTGCTAACCTCCAAAGCCCAGCTCCCAACTCTCAGTAGTTTGACTGCAGTAAGCTCTCAAAGTTACTGACCAGAAACTTACCAGGGAGTGGAAATCCATTCTACTGCGTCCGAGCTCAAACCAAAGCATGGTAACCTCTCAATCTACCATGAGCTACACACCAGACATGAAGTTTAGGCTTAGGTTGGCCTCAGGTCAGAGTTCACGCGGTGACCACAGGTGTGCACGGTGCCAACCTGCATGTCGTCGCGCTCTGAGTGCCGCCGAGCGGTCTGTTGTGCGCGTGCTCGCTTCCCAGATTGCCAAACTGCGCCACGATCATCGTCCCGACCCTCTTAACTCCCTCCTGGCGCTCGCCGACGTCGAAGCTCGCTGCAGCGAGCATGGGCACAGTCCGGCCAACGCAACAGTGCGCTGCGCACTGTGTTCGTCGCCAACCCCTCGCCCATGTGCTCGTCTCCGCTCGCCCACAGTGCCCGCATGAGCCGCGTCGCCTTCCCCCTCGCTCACTGATGTCATAAATCGCCAGGAGCCGTGTCCAGGTGTCCTCTGGCTGAGGCCGAACCCCTTTCTCGCTCGGCTATAAACAGAGCCCTCCCCAGCCTCCTCGAGCATCATCCACTCTTCACACACAGTCCACGATCTCGTAGAAAGCTGTATCCCGGCCGGGCAGGCTGCGGGCCGCCGTCCCCGATCTCGAGCTCGCCGGCGATCCCCTAGGGTCATGCCTCCGTAGTGTCGTTCCGCCCGGTTGGAGCCCCTGGTGTCGCCTCGAGTCGTCGACGTCTTCAACTCCGGCGACCTCTGCCTTCTGTCGCCGCTAGAGAGGCCATTTCCGACGCCGTCCGACCACCCCTAGCTAACCTACGGGTACGGGCAGGTCCGCCTCCATCTTCTCTTTCGATCCCTCCCTCTAGTTCTGGCCAAAGAGCTCTCCTTGCTGACGTGTGCTCCGGTGGAGCCGCGCCGCTCTCTGTTTCCATCCTCCCCTCCCTCTCACCTGACTAGCAGGGCCCGCTAGTCAGTCACTCTGTACGCGCCCGAAGCGGTAAGAGTGGTTGCGCCCGCGAGGTTTTACGCCTTCG